>NW_027264881.1:0-14755 GCF_036320965.1 Panulirus ornatus
GGGTTTTTTTACAAAAAATGAACAGGTACGGACCTGTGGTGTTTTTGGCATCATAGCGGTAAAATGAAGTTGTTGAGATAAAATACCAAAATGATTTCAGGGCGCTTTTCTGAGACTAAAATCGATACAGGTACGGACCTGTGGTGTTTTTTGGCATCAAAGCGGTAAAATGAAGTTGTTGAGGATAAAATACCAAAAGGATTCAGGGCGCTTTTTCTGAGACTAAAAATCGTACAGGTACGGACCTATGGTGTTTTTTGCCAAACAGGCAGTGAAATGAATGATATCAGATATTACACTAGAGTTATTAAGGTCCTTTTCTCACACTAAAACTGACACAGGTACGGACTGTGGAGTTTTTTGGCATCATAGCGGTAAAATGAAGTTGTTGAGATAAAATACCAAAATGATTCAGGGCGCTTTTCTGACACTAAAATCGATAGAGGTACGGATCTGTGGTGTTTTTTTGCATCAAAGCGGTTAAAATGAAGTTGTGAGATAAAATACCAAAATGATTCAGGGCGCTTTTCTGAGACTAAAATCGATACAGGTACGGACCTGTGGTGTTTTTTGCCACACAGGCAGAGAAATGAAGGATTTCAGATATTACACTAGAGTTATTAAGGGTCCTTTTCTCACACTAAAACCGACACAGGTACGGACCTGTGGTGTTTTTTGGCATCAAAGCGGTAAAATGAAGTTGTTGAGATAAAATACCAAAATGATTCAGGGCACTTTCTGAGACTAAAATCGATACAGGTACGGACCTGTGGTGTTTTATGCCAAACAGGCAGTGAAATGAAGGATTTCAGATATTTCACTAGAGTTATTAAGGGTCCTTTTCTTACACTAAAACTGACACAGGTACGGACCTGTGGTGTTTTTTGGCATCATAGCGGTAAAATGAAGCTGTTGAGATAAAATACCAAAATGATTCAGGGGGCTTTTCTGAGACTAAAATCAATACAGGTACGGACCTGTGGTGTTTTTTGGCATCAAAGCGGTAAAATGAAGTTGTTGAGATAAAATACCAAAATGATTCAGGGCGCTTTTCTGAGACTAAAATCGATACAGGTACGGTCCTGTGGTGTTTTTTGCCATACAGGCAGTGAAATGAAGGATTTCAGATATTACACTAGAGTTATTAAGGGTCCTTTTCTCACAATAAAACTGACACCTGTGGAGTTTTTTGGCATCCAGGCGGTCAAATAATGTTGTTGACATAAAATATCAGATTGATTTAGGGTGCTTTTCTAAGACTAAAATACAAACAGGTACGGACCTGTGGTGTTTTTTGGCATCAAAGTGGTAAAATGAAGTTGTTGAGATAAAATACCAAAGTGATTGAGGGTGCTTTTCTAAGACTAAAATTGACACAGGTACGGACCTGTGGCATTTTTTGGCATCCTGGCGGTCAAATAATGTTGTTGACATAAAACATCAGATTGATTTAAGGTGGTTTTCTAAGGCTAAAATACACACAGTTATGGACCTGTGGTGTTTTTTGGCATCAAAGTGGTAAAATGAATTGTTGAGATAAAATACCAAAGTGATTCAGGGTGCTTTTCTAAGACTAAAATTGACACAGGTACGGACCTTTGGTGTTTTTTCCCATCCAGGCAGTGAAATAAAGAAGTTCAGATAAAATACCAGACAGATTCAGGGTGGGTTTCTAACAGTAAAATCGACACAGGTACGGACCTGTGGTGTTTTTTGGCATCAAAGCGGTAAAATAAAGTTGTCGAGATAAAATATCAAAATGATTCAGGGCACTTTTCTGAGACTAAAATCGATACAGGTACGGACCTGTGGTGTTTTTTGCCAAACAGGCAGTGAAATGAAGGATTTCAGATATTACACTAGAGTTATTAAGGGTCCTTTTCTCACACTAAAACTGACACAGGTACGGACCTGTGGTGTTTTTTGGCATCATAGCGGTAAAATGAAGTTGTTGAGATAAAATACCAAAATGATTCAGGGCGCTTTTCTGAGACTAAAATCGATACAGGTACGGACCTGTGGTGTTTCTTGACATCAAAGCGGTAAAATGAAGTTGTCGAGATAAAATACCAAAATCATTCAGGGCGCTTTTCTGAGACTAAAATCGATACAGGTACGGACCTGTGGTGTTTTTTGCCACACAGGCAGTGAAATGAAGGATTTCAGATATTACACTAGAGTTATTAAGAGTCCTTTTCTCACACTAAAACCGACACAGGTACGGACCTGTGGTGCTTTTTGGCATCCAGGCGGTCAAATAATGTTGTTGACATAAAATATCAGATTGATTTAGGGTGCTTTTCTAAGACTAAAATACAAACAGGTACGGAACTGTGGTGTTTTTTGGCATCAAAGTGGTAAAATGAAGTTGTTGAGATAAAATACCAAAGTGATTGAGGGTGCTTTTCTAAGACTAAAATTGACACAGGTACGGACCTGTGGCATTTTTTGGCATCCTGGCGGTCAAATAATGTTGTTGACATAAAACATCAGATTGATTTAAGGTGCTTTTCTAAGGCTAAAATACACACAGTTATGGACCTGTGGTGTTTTTTGGCATCAAAGTGGTAAAATGAATTGTTGAGATAAAATACCAAAGTGATTCAGGGTGCTTTTCTAAGACTAAAATTGACACAGGTACGGACCTTTGGTGTTTTTTCCCATCCAGGCAGTGAAATAAAGAAGTTCAGATAAAATACCAGACAGATTCAGGGTGGGTTTCTAACAGTAAAATCGACACAGGTACGGACCTGTGGTGTTTTTTGGCATCAAAGCGGTAAAATAAAGTTGTCGAGATAAAATATCAAAATGATTCAGGGCACTTTTCTGAGACTAAAATCGATACAGGTACGGACCTGTGGTGTTTTTTGCCAAACAGGCAGTGAAATGAAGGATTTCAGATATTACACTAGAGTTATTAAGGGTCCTTTTCTCACACTAAAACTGACACAGGTACGGACCTGTGGTGTTTTTTGGCATCATAGCGGTAAAATGAAGTTGTTGAGATAAAATACCAAAATGATTCAGGGCGCTTTTCTGAGACTAAAATCGATACAGGTACGGACCTGTGGTGTTTTTTGCCACACAGGCAGAGAAATGAAGGATTTCAGATATTACACTAGAGTTATTAAGGGTCCTTTTCTCACACTAAAACCGACACAGGTACGGACCTGTGGTGTTTTTTGGCATCAAAGCGGTAAAATGAAGTTGTTGAGATAAAATACCAAAATGATTCAGGGCGCTTTTCTGAGACTAAAATCGATACAGGTACGGACCTGTGGTGTTTTATGCCAAACAGGCAGTGAAATGAAGGATTTCAGATATTTCACTAGAGTTATTAAGGGTCCTTTTCTTACACTAAAACTGACACAGGTACGGACCTGTGGTGTTTTTTGGCATCATAGCGGTAAAATGAAGTTGTTGAGATAAAATACCAAAATGATTCAGGGCGCTTTTCTGAGACTAAAATCGATACAGGTAACGGACCTGTGGTGTTTTTTGGCATCAAAGCGGTAAAATGAAGTTGTTGAGATAAAATACCAAAATGATTCAGGGCGCTTTTCTGAGACTAAAATCGATACAGGTACGGACCTGTGGTGTTTTTTACCAAACAGGCAGAGAAATGAAGGATTTCAGATATTACACTAGAGTTATTAAGGGTCCTTTTCTCACACTAAAACCGACACAGGTACGGACCTGTGGTGTTTTTTGGCATCAAAGTGGTAAAATGAAGTTGTTGAGATAAAATACCAAAATGATTCAGGGCACTTTCTGAGACTAAAATCGATACAGGTACGGACCTGTGGTGTTTTATGCCAAACAGGCAGTGAAATGAAGGATTTCAGATATTTCACTAGAGTTATTAAGGGTCCTTTTCTTACACTAAAACTGACACAGGTACGGACCTGTGGTGTTTTTTGGCATCATAGCGGTAAAATGAAGTTGTTGAGATAAAATACCAAAATGATTCAGGGCGCTTTTGTGAGACTAAAATCGATACAGGTACGGACCTGTGGTGTTTTTTGGCATCAAAGCGGTAAAATGAAGTTGTTGAGATAAAATACCAAAATGATTCAGGGCGCTTTTCTGAGACTAAAATCGATACAGGTACGGTCCTGTGGTGTTTTTTGCCATACAGGCAGTGAAATGAAGGATTTCAGATATTACACTAGAGTTATTAAGGGTCCTTTTCTCACAATAAAACTGACACAGGTACGGACCTGTGGTGTTTTTTGGCATCCAGGCGGTCAAATAATGTTGTTGACATAAAATATCAGATTGATTTAGGGTGCTTTTCTAAGACTAAAATACACACAGGTACGGACCTCTGGTGTTTTTTGGTATCAAAGTGGTAAAATGAAGTTGTTGAGATAAAATAGCAAAGTGATTCAGGGTGCTTTTCTAAGACTAAAATTGACACAGGTACGGACCTTTGGTGTTTTTTCCCATCCAGGCAGTGAAATGAAGAAGTTCAGATAAAGTACCAGAGAGATTCAGGGTGGGTTTCTGACACTAAAATCGACACAGGTACGGACCTGTGGTGTTTTTTGGCATCAAAGCAGTAAAATAAAGTTGTCGAGATAAAATATCAAAATGATTCAGGGCACTCTTCTGAGAATAAAATCGATACAGGTACGGACCTGTGGTGTTTTTTGCCAAACAGGCAGTGAAATGAAGGATTTCAGATATTACACTAGAGTTATTAAGGGTCCTTTTCTCACACTAAAACTGAAACAGGTACGGACCTGTGTTGTTTTTTGGCATCATAGCGGTAAAATGAAGTTGTTGAGATAAAATACCAAAATGATTCAGGGCGCTTTTCTGAGACTAAAATCGATACAGGTACGGACCTGTGGTGTTTTTTGGCATCAAAACGGTAAAATGAAGTTGTCGAGATAAAATACCAAAATCATTCAGGGCGCTTTTCTGAGACTAAAATCGATACAGGTACGGACCTGTGGTGTTTTTTGCCACACAGGCAGTGAAATGAAGGATTTCAGATATTACACTAGAGTTATTAAGAGTCCTTTTCTCACACTAAAACCGACACAGGTACGGACCTGTGGTGTTTTTTGGCATCCAGGCGGTCAAATAATGTTGTTGACATAAAATATCAGATTGATTTAGGGTGCTTTTCTAAGACTAAAATACAAACAGGTACGGACCTGTGGTGTTTTTTGGCATCAAAGTGGTAAAATGAAGTTGTTGAGATAAAATACCAAAGTGATTGAGGGTGCTTTTCTAAGACTAAAATTGACACAGGTACGGACCTGTGGCGTTTTTTGGCATCCTGGCGGTCAAATAATGTTGTTGACATAAAATATCAGATTGATTTAAGGTGCTTTTCTAAGGCTAAAATACACACAGTTATGGACCTGTGGTGTTTTTTGGCATCAAAGTGGTAAAATGAATTGTTGAGATAAAATACCAAAGTGATTCAGGGTGCTTTTCTAAGACTAAAATTGACACAGGTACGGACCTTTGGTGTTTTTTCCCATCCAGGCAGTGAAATAAAGAAGTTCAGATAAAATACCAGACAGATTCAGGGTGGGTTTCTGACAGTAAAATCGACACAGGTACGGACCTGTGGTGTTTTTTGGCATCAAAGCGGTAAAATAAAGTTGTCGAGATAAAATATCAAAATGATTCAGGGCACTTTTCAGAGACTAAAATCGATACAGGTACGGACCTGTGGTGTTTTTTGCCAAACAGGCAGTGAAATGAAGGATTTCAGATATTACACTAGTTATTAAGGGTCATTTTCTCACACTAAAACTGACACAGGTACGGACCTGTGGTGTTTTTTGGCATCAGAGCGGTAAAATGAATTTGTCGAGATAAAATACCAAAATGATTCAGGGCGCTTTTCTGACACTAAAATCGATACAGGTACGGATCTGTGGTGTTTTTTTGCATCAAAGCGGTAAAATGAAGTTGTTGAGATAAAATACCAAAATGATTCAGGGCGCTTTTCTAAGACTAAAATTGATACAGGTACGGACCTGTGGTGTTTTTTGGCATCAAAGCGGTAAAATGAAGTTGTTGAGATAAAATACCAAAAGGATTCAGGGCACTTTTCTGAGACTAAAATCGATACAGGTACGGACCTGTGGTGTTTTTTGCCAAACAGGCAGTGAAATGAATGATATCAGATATTACACAAGAGTTATTAAGGGTCCTTTTCTCACACTAAAACTGACACAGGTACGGACCTGTGGAGTTTTTTGGCATCATAGCGGTAAAAAGAAGTTGTTGAGATAAAATACCAAAATGATTCAGGGCGCTTTTCTGACACTAAAATCGATACAGGTACGGATCTGTGGTGTTTTTTTGCATCAAAGCGGTAAAATGAAGTTGTTGAGATAAAATACCAAAATGATTCAGGGCGCTTTTCTGAGACTAAAATCGATACAGGTACGGACCTGTGGTGTTTTTTGCCACACAGGCAGAGAAATTAAGGATTTCAGATATTACACTAGAGTTATTAAGGGTCCTTTTCTCACACTAAAACCGACACAGGTACGGACCTGTGGTGTTTTTTGGCATCAAAGCGGTAAAATGAAGTTGTTGAGATAAAATACCAAAATGATTCAGGGCACTTTCTGAGACTAAAATCAATACAGGTACGGACCTGTGGTGTTTTATGCCAAACAGGCAGTGAAATGAAGGATTTCAGATATTTCACTAGAGTTATTAAGGGTCCTTTTCTTACACTAAAACTGACACAGGTACGGACCTGTGGTGTTTTTTGGCATCATAGCGGTAAAATGAAGTTGTTGAGATAAAATACCAAAATGACTCAGGGCGCTTTTCTGAGACTTAAATCGATACAGGTACGGACCTGTGGTGTTTTTTGGCATCAAAGCGGTAAAATGAAGTTGTTGAGATAAAATACCAAAAGGATTCAGGGCGCTTTTCTGAGACTAAAATCGATACAGGTACGGACCTGTGGTGTTTTTTGCCAAACAGGCAGTGAAATGAATGATATCAGATATTACACTAGAGTTATTAAGGGTCCTTTTCTCACACTAAAACTGACACAGGTACGGACCTGTGGAGTTTTTTGGCATCATAGCGGTAAAATGAAGTTGAGATAAAATACCAAAATGATTCAGGGCGCTTTTCTGAGACTAAAATCGATACAGGTACGGTCCTGTGGTGTTTTTTGCCATACAGGCAGTGAAATGAAGGATTTCAGATATTACACTAGAGTTATTAAGGGTCCTTTTCTCACAATAAAACTGACATAGGGACGGACCTGTGGTGTTTTTTGGCATCCAGGCGGTCAAATAATGTTGCTGACATAAATTATCAGATTGATTTAGGGTGCTTTTCTAAGACTAAAATACACACAGGTACGGACCTCTGGTGTTTTTTGGCATCAAAGTGGTAAAATGAAGTTGAGATAAAATAGCAAAGTGATTCAGGGTGCTTTTCTAAGACTAAAATTGACACAGGTACGGACCTTTGGTGTTTTTTCCCATCCAGGCAGTGAAATGAAGAAGTTCAGATAAAGTACCAGAGAGATTCAGGGTGGGTTTCTGACACTAAAATCGACACAGGTACGGACCTGTGGTGATTTTTGGCATCAAAGCGGTAAAATAAAGTTGTCGAGATAAAATATCAAAATGATTCAGGGCACTTTTCTGAGACTAAAATCGATACAGGTACGGACCTGTGGTGTTTTTTGCCAAACAGGCAGTGAAATGAAGGATTTCAGATATTACACTAGAGTTATTAAGGGTCCTTTTCTCACACTAAAACTGACACAGGTACGGACCTGTGGTGTTTTTTGGCATCATAGCGGTAAAATGAAGTTGTTGAGATAAAATACCAAAATGATTCAGGGCACTTTCTGAGACTAAAATCGATACAGGTACGGACCTGTGGTGTTTTTTGCCACACAGGCAGTGAAATGAAGGATTTCAGATATTACACTAGAGTTATTAAGAGTCCTTTTCTCACACTAAAACCGACACAGGTACGGACCTGTGGTGTTTTTTGGCATCCAGGCGGTCAAATAATGTTGTTGACATATAATATCAGATTGATTTAGGGTGCTTTTCTAAGACTAAAATACAAACAGGTACGGACCTGTGGTGTTTTTTGGCATCAAAGTGGTAAAATGAAGTTGTTGAGATAAAATACCAAAGTGATTGAGGGTGCTTTTCTAAGACTAAAATTGACACAGGTACGGACCTGTGGCGTTTTTTGGCATCCTGGCGGTCAAATAATGTTGTTGACATAAAATATCAGATTGATTTAAGGTGCTTTTCTAAGGCTAAAATACACACAGTTATGGACCTGTGGTGTTTTTTGGCATCAAAGTGGTAAAATGAATTGTTGAGATAAAATACCAAAGTGATTCAGGGTGCTTTTCTAAGACTAAAATTGACACAGGTACGGACCTTTGGTGTTTTTTCCCATCCAGGCAGTGAAATAAAGAAGTTCAGATAAAATACCAGACAGATTCAGGGTGGGTTTCTGACACTAAAATCGACACAGGTACGGACCTGTGGTGTTTTTTGGCATCAAAGCGGTAAAATAAAGTTGTCGAGATAAAATATCAAAATGATTCAGGGCACTTTTCTGAGACTAAAATCGATACAGGTACGGACCTGTGGTGTTTTTTGCCAAACAGGCAGTGAAATGAAGGATTTCAGATATTACACTAGAGTTATTAAGGGTCCTTTTCTCACACTAAAACTGACACAGGTACGGACCTGTGGTGTTTTTTGGCATCATAGCGGTAAAATGAAGTTGTTGAGATAAAATACCAAAATGATTCAGGGCGCTTTTCTGAGACTAAAATCGATACAGGTACGGACCTGTGGTGTTTTTTGGCATCAAAGCGGTAAAATGAAGTTGTTGAGATAAAATACAAAAGGATTCAGGGCGCTTTTCTGAGACTAAAATCGATACAGGTACGGACCTGTGGTGTTTTTTGCCAAACAGGCAGTGAAATGAATGATATCAGATATTACACTAGAGTTATTAAGGGTCCTTTTCTCACACTAAAACTGACACAGGTACGGACCTGTGGAGTTTTTTGGCATCATAGCGGTAAAATGAAGTTGTTGAGATAAAATACCAAAATGATTCAGGGCGCTTTTCTGAGACTAAAATCGATACAGGTACGGATCTGTGGTGTTTTTTTGCATCAAAGCGGTAAAATGAAGTTGTTGAGATAAAATACCAAAATGATTCAGGGCGCTTTTCTGAGACTAAAATCGATACAGGTACGGACCTGTGGTGTTTTTTGCCACACAGGCAGAGAAATTAAGGATTTCAGATATTACACTAGAGTTATTAAGGGTCCTTTTCTCACACTAAAACCGACACAGGTACGGACCTGTGGTGTTTTTTGGCATCAAAGCGGTAAAATGAAGTTGTTGAGATAAAATACCAAAATGATTCAGGGCACTTTCTGAGACTAAAATCAATACAGGTACGGACCTGTGGTGTTTTATGCCAAACAGGCAGTGAAATGAAGGATTTCAGATATTTCACTAGAGTTATTAAGGGTCCTTTTCTTACACTAAAACTGACACAGGTACGGACCTGTGGTGTTTTTTGGCATCATAGCGGTAAAATGAAGTTGTTGAGATAAAATACCAAAATGACTCAGGGCGCTTTTCTGAGACTTAAATCGATACAGGTACGGACCTGTGGTGTTTTTTGGCATCAAAGCGGTAAAATTGAAGTTGTTGAGATAAAATACCAAAAGGATTCAGGGCGCTTTTCTGAGACTAAAATCGATACAGGTACGGACCTGTGGTGTTTTTTGCCAAACAGGCAGTGAAATGAATGATATCAGATATTACACTAGAGTTATTAAGGGTCCTTTTCTCACACTAAAACTGACACAGGTACGGACCTGTGGAGTTTTTTGGCATCATAGCGGTAAAATGAAGTTGAGATAAAATACCAAAATGATTCAGGGCGCTTTTCTGAGACTAAAATCGATACAGGTACGGTCCTGTGGTGTTTTTTGCCATACAGGCAGTGAAATGAAGGATTTCAGATATTACACTAGAGTTATTAAGGGTCCTTTTCTCACAATAAAACTGACATAGGGACGGACCTGTGGTGTTTTTTGGCATCCAGGCGGTCAAATAATGTTGCTGACATAAATTATCAGATTGATTTAGGGTGCTTTTCTAAGACTAAAATACACACAGGTACGGACCTCTGGTGTTTTTTGGCATCAAAGTGGTAAAATGAAGTTGAGATAAAATAGCAAAGTGATTCAGGGTGCTTTTCTAAGACTAAAATTGACACAGGTACGGACCTTTGGTGTTTTTTCCCATCCAGGCAGTGAAATGAAGAAGTTCAGATAAAGTACCAGAGAGATTCAGGGTGGGTTTCTGACACTAAAATCGACACAGGTACGGACCTGTGGTGATTTTTGGCATCAAAGCGGTAAAATAAAGTTGTCGAGATAAAATATCAAAATGATTCAGGGCACTTTTCTGAGACTAAAATCGATACAGGTACGGACCTGTGGTGTTTTTTGCCAAACAGGCAGTGAAATGAAGGATTTCAGATATTACACTAGAGTTATTAAGGGTCCTTTTCTCACACTAAAACTGACACAGGTACGGACCTGTGGTGTTTTTTGGCATCATAGCGGTAAAATGAAGTTGATGAGATAAAATACCAAAATGATTCAGGGCGCTTTTCTGAGACTAAAATCGATACAGGTACGGACCTGTGGTGTTTTTTGCCAAACAGGCAGTGAAATGAAGGATTTCAGATATTACACTAGAGTTATTAAGGGTCCTTTTCTCACACTAAAACTGACACAGGTACGGACCTGTGGTGTTTTTTGGCATCATAGCGGTAAAATGAAGTTGTTGAGATAAAATACCAAAATGATTCAGGGCGCTTTTCTGAGACTAAAATCGATACAGGTACGGACCTGTGGTGTTTTTTGGCATCAAAGCGGTAAAATGAAGTTGTTGAGATAAAATACCAAAATGATTCAGGGCGCTTTTCTGACACTAAAATCGATACAGGTACGGATCTGTGGTGTTTTTTTGCATCAAAGCGGTAAAATGAAGTTGTTGAGATAAAATACCAAAATGATTCAGGGCACTTTCTGAGACTAAAATCGATACAGGTACGGACCTGTGGTGTTTTATGCCAAACAGGCAGTGAAATGAAGGATTTCAGATATTTCACTAGAGTTATTAAGGGTCCTTTTCTTACACTAAAACTGACACAGGTACGGACCTGTGGTGTTTTTTGGCATCATAGCGATAAAATGAAGTTGTTGAGATAAAATACCAAAATGATTCAGGGCGCTTTTCTGAGACTAAAATCGATACAGGTACGGACCTGTGGTGTTTTTTGGCATCAAAGCGGTAAAATGAAGTTGTTGAGATAAAATAACAAAATGATTCAGGGCGCTTTTCTGAGACTAAAATCGATACAGGTACGGTCCTGTGGTGTTTTTTGCCATACAGGCAGTGAAATGAAGGATTTCAGATATTACACTAGAGTTATTAAGGGTCCTTTTCTCACAATAAAACTGACACAGGTACGGACCTGTGGTGTTTTTTGGCATCCAGGCGGTCAAATAATGTTGTTGACATAAAATAACAGATTGATTTAGGGTGCTTTTCTAAGACGAAAATACACACAGGTACGGACCTCTGGTGTTTTTTGGCATCAAAGTGGTAAAATGAAGTTGTTGAAATAAAATAGCAAAGTGATTCAGGGTGCTTTTCTAAGACTAAAATTGACACAGGTACGGACCTTTGGTGTTTTTTCCCATCCAGGCAGTGAAATGAAGAAGTTCAGATAAAATACCAGACAGATTCAGGGTGGGTTTCTGACACTAAAATCGACACAGGTACGGACCTGTGGTGTTTTTTGGCATCAAAGCGGTAAAATAAAGTTGTCGAGATAAAATATCAAAATGATTCAGGGCACTTTTCTGAGACTAAAATCGATACAGGTACGGACCTGTGGTGTTTTTTGCCAAACAGGCAGTGAAATGAAGGATTTCAGATATTACACTAGAGTTATTAAGGGTCCTTTTCTCACACTAAAACTGAAACAGGTACAGACCTGTGGTGTTTTTTGGCATCATAGCGGTAAAATGAAGTTGTTGAGATAAAATACCAAAATGATTCAGGGCGCTTTTCTGAGACTAAAATCGATACAGGTACGGACCTGTGGTGTTTTTTGACATCAAAGCGGTAAAATGAAGTTGTCGAGATAAAATACCAAAATCATTCAGGGCGCTTTTCTGAGACTAAAATCAATACAGGTACGGACCTGTGGTGTTTTTTGCCACACAGGCAGTGAAATGAAGGATTTCAGATATTACACTAGAGTTATTAAGAGTCCTTTTCTCACACTAAAACCGACACAGGTACGGACCTGTGGTGTTTTTTGGCATCCAGGCGGTCAAATAATGTTGTTGACATAAAATATCAGATTGATTTAGGGTGCTTTTCTAAGACTAAAATACAAACAGGTACGGACCTGTGGTGTTTTTTGGCATCAAAGTGGTAAAATGAAGTTGTTGAGATAAAATACCAAAGTGATTGAGGGTGCTTTTCTAAGACTAAAATTGACACAGGTACGGACCTGTGGCGTTTTTTGGCATCCTGGCGGTCAAATAATGTTGTTGACATAAAATATCAGATTGATTTAAGGTGCTTTTCTAAGGCTAAAATACACACAGTTATGGACCTGTGGTGTTTTTTGGTATCAAAGTGGTAAAATGAATTGTTGAGATAAAATACCAAAGTGATTCAGGGTGCTTTTCTAAGACTAAAATTGACACAGGTACGGACCTTTGGTGTTTTTTCCCATCCAGGCAGTGAAATAAAGAAGTTCAGATAAAATACCAGACAGATTCAGGGTGGGTGTCTGACACTAAAATCGACACAGGTACGGACCTGTGGTGTTTTTTGGCATCAAAGCGGTAAAATAAAGTTGTCGAGATAAAATATCAAAATGATTCAGGGCACTTTTCTGAGACTAAAATCGATACAGGTACGGACCTGTGGTGTTTTTTGCCAAACAGGCAGTGAAATGAAGGATTTCAGATATTACACTAGAGTTATTAAGGGTCCTTTTCTCACACTAAAACTGAAACAGGTACGGACCTGTGGTGTTTTTTGGCATCATAGCGGTAAAATGAAGTTGTTGAGATAAAATACCAAAATGATTCAGGGCGCTTTTCTGAGACTAAAATCGATACAGGTACGGACCTGTGGTGTTTTTTGACATCAAAGCGGTAAAATGAAGTTGTCGAGATAAAATACCAAAATCATTCAGGGCGCTTTTCTGAGACTAAAATCAATACAGGTACGGACCTGTGGTGTTTTTTGCCACACAGGCAGTGAAATGAAGGATTTCAGATATTACACTAGAGTTATTAAGAGTCCTTTTCTCACACTAAAACCGACACAGGTACGGACCTGTGGTGTTTTTTGGCATCCAGGCGGTCAAATAATGTTGTTGACATAAAATATCTGATTGATTTAGGGTGCTTTTCTAAGACTAAAATAGAAACAGGTACGGACCTGTGGTGTTTTTTGGCATCAAAGTGGTAAAATGAAGTTGTTGAGATAAAATACCAAAGTGATTGAGGGTGCTTTTCTAAGACTAAAATTGACACAGGTACGGACCTGTGGCGTTTTTTGGCATCCTGGCGGTCAAATAATGTTGTTGACATAAAATATCAGATTGATTTAAGGTGCTTTTCTAAGGCTAAAATACACACAGTTATGGACCTGTGGTGTTTTTTGGCATCAAAGTGGTAAAATGAATTGTTGAGATAAAATACCAAAGTGATTCAGGGTGCTTTTCTAAGACTAAAATTGACACAGGTACGGACCTTTGGTGATTTTTCCCATCCAGGCAGTGATATAAAGAAGTTCAGATAAAATACCAGACAGATTCAGGGTGGGTTTCTGACAGTAAAATCGACACAGGTACGGACGTGTGGTGTTTTTTGGCATCAAAGCGGTAAAATAAAGTTGTCGAGATAAAATATCAAAATGATTCAGGGCACTTTTCTGAGACTAAAATCGATACAGGTACGGACCTGTGGTGTTTTTTGCCAAACAGGCAGTGAAATGAAGGATTTCAGATATTACACGAGAGTTATTAAGGGTCCTTTTCTCACACTAAAACTGACACAGGTACGGACCTGTGGTGTTTTTTGGCATCATAGCGGTAAAATGAAGTTCTTGAGATAAAATACCAAAATGATTCAGGGCGCTTTTCTGAGACTAAAATCGATACAGGTACGGACCTGTGGTGTTTTTTTGGCATCAAAGCGGTAAAATGAAGTTGTTGAGATAAAATACCACAATGATTCAGGGCGCTTTTCTGAGACTAAAATCGATACAGGTACGGTCCTGTGGTGTTTTTTGCCATACAGGCAGTGAAATGAAGGATTTCAGATATAACACTAGAGTTATTAAGGGTCCTTTTCTCACAATAAAACTGACACAGTACGGACCTTTGGTGTTTTTTCCCATCCAGGCAGTGAAATAAAGAAGTTCAGATAAAATACCAGACAGATTCAGGGTGGGTTTCTGACAGTAAAATCGACACAGGTACGGACCTGTGGTGTTTTTTGGCATCAAAGCGGTAAAATAAAGTTGTCGAGATAAAATATCAAAATGATTCAGGGCACTTTTCTGAGACTAAAATCGATACAGGTACGGACCTGTGGTGTTTTTTGCCAAAGAGGCAGTTAAATGAAGGATTTCAGATATTACACTAG
>NW_027264882.1:0-8572 GCF_036320965.1 Panulirus ornatus
ATGTGGCATCGAAAAATAGAGAATTAAGTTTTATTAAAATCCCCTTTAGGGCGCAAGCATTACAGGCTAGGGGCAAAATAGGGAAAGAAAGATAAATCTATAGCCTAAAAAGCTATGGGTGCCGAATCAAGACAGTACAGTGGATCAAAATATGAAGATTAATTAAATTTTAATCTCATTGAGCCACAAGGATGAACTGAAGGAATAATCTAAATGGAAAAAAAGTTTATGCCATGTCAAAAGGACCTTCCAAAAAAAAAAGATAAAGTTTATTAATCCCTTGGCCCCAAAGCAATTCAGGCATAAGGCACAAGGAAAACATGAAGCTTCTAATGCCACTTGGGATGCAAAGGCAAGGAATGCTGGCATCAAATTAGAGAATTGAAGATTAATCTAAATCCTTTGCGTCTCAAGCCTTAAGGATATGCATCAAGAAAGAATAAATTATAAAACTTGGTGCCAAATCCATACTGCAGGTGGCTCCAAATAAAAGAATAAAGTTATTAATCCCTGGCGCCAAAGCAATTCAGGCAGAGCACAAAGGAAAACTTGAATTACTTATCATTGGAGCAAGCAGGAAGCAGGCATCAATTAGAGAAATAGATTAACAAACCCTTTGCGTCTCAAGGCCTTTACAGGTGCATCGAAGGAAAAAAATAAATTTTTAAAGACCGTAGGTGCATCAATACTAGGACAAAAAAAGAAATTAAGATTTAATCCCTTTGGCGCCCCAAGCAATTACAGGCATAGAGGCACAAGGAAAAAACATTGAAAGTTACTTACACTTTGGATGCCAAAGTCAAGAGAATTGCGGGAGGCAAATAGAAATTAAGGATAATCTATCCCTTTGGCGTCTTCAAAGGCCTTTACAGGGAATAGTGGCATCTGAAGGGAAAGAGACAAATCAAAGTTTACTTAACAGACCGTTTGGGGTGCCAAAGTCAATACTTTGCATGGTGGCATCCAAAAAAAAAAGACAAATTAAAGTTTATTTAAATCCCCTTTGGCGCCGCCAAAGGCAATTACAGGGGCATAGAGGCATTAAAAGGGAAAGAAACATTTCGAAAGCTTACTTTAATACCACTTTGGTGATGCCAAAGGGCAAGAGAATTGCGTGGAGACATCAAAAAATTTAGATGAAAATTGAAGGATTAATCTAAATCCCCTTTGGCGTCTTCAAAGGCCTTTACAGGGAAATAGTGGCATCTAAAGGGAAAGACCCTAATTAAAAGTTTACTTAAAATACCCTTTGGGGGTGCCAAAGTCCAATACAGTTGCATGGTGGCATCCAAAAATAAAAAGACAAATTAAAGGTTTATTTTAAATCCCCTTTAGCGCCGCCAAAGGCAATTACAGGGGCATAGAGGCATCAAAAGGGAAAGAAACATTTGGAAAGCTTACTTTAATGCCACTTTGGGGATGCCAAAGGGCAAGAGAATTGCATGGACGCATCGAAAAATTTAGAGGAAAATTGAAGGATTAATCTAAATCCCCTTTGGCGTCTTCAAAGGCCTTTACAGGGGAATAGTGGCATCTAAAGGAAAGACCCTAATTAAAAGTTTACTTAAAATACCCTTTGGGGGTGCCAAAGTCCAATACAGTTGCATGGTGGCATCCAAAAATAAAAAGACAAATTAAAGGTTTATTTTAAATCCCCTTTGGCGCCGCCAAAGGCAATTACAGGGGCATAGAGGCATTAAAAGGGAAAGAAACATTTCGAAAGCTTACTTTAATACCACTTTGGTGATGCCAAAGGGCAAGAGAATTGCGTGGAGACATCAAAAAATTTAGATGAAAATTGAAGGATTAATCTAAATCCCCTTTGGCGTCTTCAAAGGCCTTTACAGGGAAATAGTGGCATCTAAAGGGAAAGACCCTAATTAAAAGTTTACTTAAAATACCCTTTGGGGGTGCCAAAGTCCAATACAGTTGCATGGAGGCGTCCAAAATTAAAAAGACAAATTAAAGGATTATTTTCAATCCCCTTTGGCGCCGCCAAAGGCAATTACAGGGGCATAGAGGCATCATAAGGGAAAGAAACATTTGGAAAGCTTACTTTAATGCCACTTTGGGGATGCCAAAGGTCAAGAGAATTGCGGTGAGGCATCCAAAAATTTAGAGAAAAATTGAAGGATTAATCTAAATCCCCTTTGGCGTCTTCAAAGGCCTTTACAGGGTAATAGTGGCATCTGAAGGGAAAGAGACAAATCAAAAGTTTACTTAACAGACCGTTTTGGGGTGCCTAAGTCTAATACCTTTGCATGGTGGCATCCAAAAACAAAAAGACAAATTAAAGATTTAGTTTAAATCCCCTTTGGCGCCGCCAAAGGCAATTACAGGGGCATAGAGGCATTAAAAGGGAAAGTTATTTTAAATCCCCTTTGGCGCCGCCAAAGGCAATTACAGGGGCATAGAGGCATCAAAAGGGAAAGAAACATTTCGAAAGCTTACTTTAATGCCACTTTGGTGATGCCAAAGGGCAAGAGAATTGCGTGGAGACATCAAAAAATTTAGATGAAAATTGAAGGATTAATCTAAATCCCCTTTGGCGTCTTCAAAGGCCTTTACAGGGAAATAGTGGCATCTAAAGGGAAAGACCCTAATTAAAAGTTTACTTAAAATACCCTTTGGGGGTGCCAAAGTCCAATACAGTTGCATGGTGGCATCCAAAAATAAAAAGACAAATTAAAGGTTTATTTTAAATCCCCTTTGGCGCCGCCAAAGGCAATTACAGGGGCATAGAGGCATCAAAAGGGAAAGAAACATTTGGAAAGCTTACTTTAATGCCACTTTGGGGATGCCAAAGGGCAAGAGAATTGCATGGACGCATCGAAAAAATTTAGAGGAAAATTGAAGGATTAATCTAAATCCCCTTTGTCGTCTTCAAAGGCCTTTACAGGGGAATAGTGGCATCTAAAAGGAAAGACCCTAATTAAAAGTTTACTTAAAATACCCTTTGGGGGTGCCAAAGTCCAATACAGTTGCATGGTGGCATCCAAAAATAAAAAGACAAATTAAAGGTTTATTTTAAATCCCCTTTGGCGCCGCCAAAGGCAATTACAGGGGCATAGAGGCATTAAAAGGGAAAGAAACATTTCGAAAGCTTACTTTAATACCACTTTGGTGATGCCAAAGGGCAAGAGAATTCCGTGGAGACATCAAAAAATTTAGATGAAAATTGAAGGATTAATCTAAATCCCCTTTGGCGTCTTCAAAGGCCTTTACAGGGAAATAGTGGCATCTAAAGGGAAAGACCCTAATTAAAAGTTTACTTAAAATACCCTTTGGGGGTGCCAAAGTCCAATACAGTTGCATGGTGGCATCCACAAATAAAAAGACAAATTAAAGGTTTATTTTAAATCCCCTTTAGCGCCGCCAAAGGCAATTACAGGGGCATAGAGGCATCAAAAGGGAAAGAAACATTTGGAAAGCTTACTTTAATGCCACTTTGGGGATGCCAAAGGGCAAGAGAATTGCATGGACGCATCGAAAAATTTAGAGGAAAATTGAAGGATTAATCTAAATCCCCTTTGTCGTCTTCAAAGGCCTTTACAGGGGAATAGTGGCATCTAAAGGGAAAGACCTAATTAAAAGTTTACTTAAAATACCGTTTGGGGTGCCAAAGTCCAATACAGTTGCATGGTGGCATCCAAAAATAAAAAGACAAATTAAAGGTTTATTTTAAATCCCCTTTGGCGCCGCCAAAGGCAATTACAGGGGCATAGAGGCATTAAAAGGGAAAGAAACATTTCGAAAGCTTACTTTAATACCACTTTGGTGATGCCAAAGGGCAAGAGAATTGCGTGGAGACATCAAAAATTTAGATGAAAATTGAAGGATTAATCTAAATCCCCTTTGGCGTCTTCAAAGGCCTTTACAGGGAATAGTGGCATCTAAAGGGAAAGACCCTAATTAAAAGTTTACTTAAAATACCCTTTGGGGGTGCCAAAGTCCAATACAGTTGCATGGTGGCATCCACAAATAAAAAGACAAATTAAAGGTTTATTTTAAATCCCCTTTAGCGCCGCCAAAGGCAATTACAGGGGCATAGAGGCATCAAAAGGGAAAGAAACATTTGGAAAGCTTACTTTAATGCCACTTTGGGGATGACAAAGGGCAAGAGAATTGCATGGACACTTCGAAAAATTTAGAGGAAAATTGAAGGATTAATCTAAATCCCCTTTGGCGTCTTCAAAGGCCTTTACAGGGAAATAGTGGCATCTAAAGGGAAAGACCCTAATTAAAAGTTTACTTAAAATACCCTTTGGGGGTGCCAAAGTCCAATACAGTTGCATGGTGGCATCCACAAATAAAAAGACAAATTAAAGGTTTATTTTAAATCCCCTTTAGCGCCGCCAAAGGCAATTACAGGGGCATAGAGGCATCAAAAGGGAAAGAAACATTTGGAAAGCTTACTTTAATGCCACTTTGGGGATGCCAAAGGGCAAGAGAATTGCGTGGAGACATCCAAAAATTTAGAGGAAAATTGAAGGATTAATCTAAATCCCCTTTGGCGTCTTCAAAGGCCTTTACAGGGGAATAGTGGCATCTAAAGGGAAAGACCCTAATTAAAAGTTTACTTAAAATACCCTTTGGGGGTGCCAAAGTCCAATACAGTTGCATGGTGGCATCCAAAAATAAAAAGACAAATTAAAGGTTTATTTTAAATCCCCTTTGGCGGCGCCAAAGGCAATTACAGGGGCATAGAGGCATCAAAAGGGAAAGAAACATTTGGAAAGCTTACTTTAATGCCACTTTGGGGATGACAAAGGGCAAGAGAATTGCATGGACACTTCGAAAAATTTAGAGGAAAATTGAAGGATTAATCTAAATCCCCTTTGGCGTCTTCAAAGGCCTTTACAGGGGAATAGTCGCATCTGAAGGGAGAGAGACAAATTAAAAGTTTACTTAAAAGACCGTTTAGGGGTGCCAAAGTCCAATACCTTTGCATGGTGGCATCCAAAATTAAAAAGACAAATTAAAGTTTTAGTTTAAATCCCCTTTGGCGCCACCAAAGGCAATTACAGGGGCATAGAGGCACCAATAGGGAAAGAAGCATCTGCAAAGCTTACCTTAATGCCACATTTGGGATGCCAATGTGCAAGGGAATTGCGTGGAGGCATCCAAAATCTTAGAGGAAAATTGAAGGATTAATCTAAATCCCCTTTGGCGTCTTCAAAGGCCTTTACAGGGGAGTAGTGGCATCTGAAGGTAAAGAGATAAATTAAAATTTTATATAAAAGACCGTTTAGGGGTGCCAAAGTCCAATACAGCTGCACGGAGGCGTCCAAAATTAAAAAGACAAATTAAAGGATTATTTTCAATCCCCTTTGGCGCCGCCAAAGGCAATTACAGGGGCATAGAGGCATCATAAGGGAAAGAAACATTTGGAAAGCTTACTTTAATGCCACTTTGGGGATGCCAAAGGTCAAGAGAATTGCGGTGAGGCATCCAAAAATTTAGAGAAAAATTGAAGGATTAATCTAAATCCCCTTTGGCGTCTTCAAAGGCCTTTACAGGGTAATAGCGGCATCTGAAGGGAAAGAGACAAATCAAAAGTTTACTTAACAGACCGTTTTGGGGTGCCTAAGTCTAATACCTTTGCATGGTGGCATCCAAAAACAAAAAGACAAATTAAAGATTTAGTTTAAATCCCCTTTGGCGCCGCCAAAGGCAATTACAGGGGCATAGAGGCATTAAAAGGGAAAGAAACATTTCGAAAGCTTACTTTAATACCACTTTGGTGATGCCAAAGGGCAAGAGAATTGCGTGGAGACATCAAAAAATTTAGATGAAAATTGAAGGATTAATCTAAATCCCCTTTGGCGTCTTCAAAGGCCTTTACAGGGAAATAGTGGCATCTAAAGGGAAAGACCCGAATTAAAAGTTTACTTAAAATACCCTTTGGGGGTGCCAAAGTCCAATACTGTTGCATGGTGGCATCCAAAAATAAAAAGACAAATTAAAGGTTTATTTTAAATCCCCTTTAGCGCTGCCAAAGGCAATTACAGGGGCATAGAGGCATCAAAAGGGAAAGAAACATTTGGAAAGCTTACTTTAATGCCACTTTGGGGATGCCAAAGGGCAAGAGAATTGCATGGACGCATCGAAAAAATTAGAGGAAAATTGAAGGATTAATCTAACTCCCCTTTGTCGTCTTCAAAGGCCTTTACAGGGGAATAGTGGCATCTAAAGGAAAGACCCTAATTAAAAGTTTACTTAAAATACCCTTTGGGGGTGCCAAAGTCCAATACAGTTGCATGGTGGCATCCACAAATAAAAAGACAAATTAAAGGTTTATTTTAAATCCCCTTTAGCGCCGCCAAAGGCAATTACAGGGGCATAGAGGCATCAAAAGGGAAAGAAACATTTGGAATGCTTACTTTAATGCCACTTTGGGGATGCCAAAGGGCAAGAGAATTGCATGGACGCATCGAAAAAATTAGAGGAAAATTGAAGGATTAATCTAACTCCCCTTTGTCGTCTTCAAAGGCCTTTACAGGGGAATATTGGCATCTAAAAGGAAAGACCCTAATTAAAAGTTTACTTAAAATACCCTTTGGGTGTGCCAAAGTCCAATACAGTTGCATGGTGGCATCCAAAAATAAAAAGACAAATTAAAGGTTTATTTTAAATCCCCTTTGGCGCCGCCAAAGGCAATTACAGGGGCATAGAGGCATCAAAAGGGAAAGAAACATTTCGAAAGCTTACTTTAATACCACTTTGGTGATGCCAAAGGGCAAGAGAATTGCGTGGAGACATCAAAAAATTTAGATGAAAATTGAAGGATTAATCTAAATCCCCTTTGGCGTCTTCAAAGGCCTTTACAGGGAAATAGTGGCATCTAAAGGGAAAGACCCTAATTAAAAGTTTACTTAAAATACCCTTTGGGGGTGCCAAAGTCCAATACAGTTGCATGGTGGCATCCAAAAATAAAAAGACAAATTAAAGGTTTATTTTAAATCCCCTTTGGCGCCGCCAAAGGCAATTACAGGGGCATAGAGGCATCAAAAGGGAAAGAAACATTTGGAAAGCTTACTTTAATGCCACTTTGGGGATGCCAAAGGGCAAGAGAATTGCGTGGAGACATCAAAAAATTTAGATGAAAATTGAAGGATTAATCTAAATCCCCTTTGGCGTCTTCAAAGGCCTTTACAGGGAAATAGTGGCATCTAAAGGGAAAGACCCTAATTAAAAGTTTACTTAAAATACCCTTTGGGGGTGCCAAAGTCCAATACAGTTGCATGGTGGCATCCAAAAATAAAAAGACAAATTAAAGGTTTATTTTAAATCCCCTTTGGCGCCGCCAAAGGCAATTACAGGGGCATAGAGGCATCAAAAGGGAAAGAAACATTTGGAAAGCTTACTTTAATGCCACTTTGGGGATGCCAAAGGGCAAGAGAATTGCGTGGAGACATCAAAAAATTTAGAGGAAAATTGAAGGATTAATCTAAATCCCCTTTGGCGTCTTCAAAGGCCTTTACAGGGAATAGTGGCATCTAAAGGGAAAGACCCTAATTAAAAGTTTACTTAAAATACCCTTTGGGGGTGCCAAAGTCCAATACAGTTGCATGGTGGCATCCAAAAATAAAAAGACAAATTAAAGGTTTATTTTAAATCCCCTTTGGCGCCGCCAAAGGCAATTACAGGGGCATAGAGGCATCAAAAGGGAAAGAAACATTTGGAAAGCTTACTTTAATGCCACTTTGGGGATGCCAAAGGGCAAGAGAATTGCGTGGAGACATCAAAAAATTTAGAGGAAAATTGAAGGATTAATCTAAATCCCCTTTGGCGTCTTCAAAGGCCTTTACAGGGGAATAGTGGCATCTAAAGGGAAAGACCCTAATTAAAAGTTTACTTAAAATACCCTTTGGGGGTGCCAAAGTCCAATACAGTTGCATGGTGGCATCCAAAAATAAAAAGACAAATTAAAGGTTTATTTTAAATCCCCTTTGGCGCCGCCAAAGGCAATTACAGGGGCATAGAGGCATCAAAAGGGAAAGAAACATTTGGAAAGCTTACTTTAATGCCACTTTGGGGATGCCAAAGGGCAAGAGAATTGCATGGACGACATCGAAAAATTTAGAGGAAAATTGAAGGATTAATCTAAATCCCCTTTGGCGTCTTCAAAGGCCTTTACAGGGGAATAGTGGCATCTAAGGGAAAGAGACAAATTAAAAGTTTACTTAAAAGACCGTTTAGGGGTGCCAAAGTCCAATACAGTTGCATGGTGGCATCCAAAATAAAAAGACAAATTAAAGATTTAGTTTATTCCCCTTTGCGCCGCCAAAGGCAATTGCAGGGTATGAGGCATCAAAAGGAAAGAAAACATTTTGTAAAGCTACTTTAATAAATACCTCTTTGGGATGCCAAGGCAAGAGAAGTGCGTGGAGGCATCCAAAACTTTAGAGGAAAATGAGGATTAATCTAAATCCCCTTTGGCGTCCTTCAAAGGCCTTTACAGGAGAATAGTGGCATCTAAAGGGGGAAAACCCTAATTATAAGTTGCTCAAAAACCCTTTGGTGTACAAAGTCCAATACAGTTGCATGGTGGCTTTCAAAAATAAAAAGA
>NW_027264883.1:0-17712 GCF_036320965.1 Panulirus ornatus
TGTGAGGAAGTACCAGGAGAGACTGAGTACAGAATGGAAAAATGTGAGAACAAAGGAGGTAAGGGGAGTGGGGGAGGAATGGGATGTATTTAGGGAAGCAGTGATGGCTTGCATAAAAGATGCTTATGGCATAAGAAGCGTGGGAGGTGGGGAGATTAGAAAGGGTAGTGAGTGGTGGGATGATGAAGTAAGATTATTAGTGAAAGAGAAGAGAGAGGCATTTGGATGATTTTTGCAGGGAAATAATGCAAATGACTGGGAGATGTATAAAAGAAAAGGCAGGTCAAGAGAAGGGTGCATGAGGTGAAAAAGAGGGCAAATGAGAGTTGGGGTGACAGAGTATCATTAAATTTTAGGGAGAATAAAAAAGATGTTTTGGAAAGAGGTAAATAAAGTGCGTAAGACCAGGGAACAAATGGGAACTTCAGTGAAAGGGGCAAATGGAGAGGTGATAACAAGTAGTGGTAATGTGAGAAGATGGAGTGAGTATTTTGATGGTTTGTGGAATATGTCTGATGATAGAGTGGCAGATACAGGGTGTTTTGGTCGAGGTGGTGTGCAACATGAGAGAGTTAAGGAGAATGATTTGGTAAACAGAGAAGAGATAGTAAAAGATTTGCGGAAGATGAAAGCCGGCAAGGCAGCAGGTTTGGATGGTATTACAGTGGAATTTATTAAAAAAGAGGATGACTGTATTGTTGACTGGTTGGTAAGGTTATTTAATGTATGTATGTTTCCTGGTGAGGTGCCTGAGGGTTGGCGGAATGCTTGCATAGTGCCATTGTACAAGGACAAAGGAGATAAAAGTAAGTGCTCAAATTACAGAGGTATAAGTTTGTTGAGTATTCATGGGAAATTATATGGGAGGGTATTGTGTGGTTTCAGAAGTGGAAGAGGATGTGTGAATCAGGTGTTTGCTTTGAAGAATGTAAGTGAAAAATACTTAGAAAAGAAAATGAATTTGTAAGTAGCATTTATGGATCTGGAGAAGGCATATGATAGAGTTGATACAGATGCTCTGTGGAAGGTATTAAGAATATATGGTGTGGGAGGAAAGTTGTTAGAAGCAGTGAAAAGTTTTTATCGAGGACGTAAGGCATGTTTACATGTAGGAAGAAAGGAAAGTGATTGGATCTCAGTGAATGTAGGTTTGCCTGCAGGGGTGTGTGATGTCTCCACGGTTGTTTAATTTGTTTATGGATGGGGTTGTTAGGGAGGTAAATGCATGAGTTTTGGAAAGAGGGGCAAGTATGCAGTCTCTTGTGGATGAGAGAGCTAGGGAAGTGAGTCAGTTGTTGTTCACTGATGGTACAGTGCTGGTGGCTGATTCGTGTGAGAAACTGGAGAAGCCTGTGACTGAGTTTGGTAAAGTGTGTGAAAGAAGAAAGCTGAGAGTAAATGTGAATAAGAGCAAAGCTATTAGGCACAGCAGGGTTGAGGAACAAGTAAATTGGTAGGTAAATTTTAATGGAGAAAAACTGGAGGAAGAGAAGTGTTTTAGATATCTGGGAGTGAATTTGGCAGCGGATGGAACCATGGTAGCGGAAGTGAATCATAGGGTGGGGGAGGGGGCGAAAGTTCTGGGAGCCTTGAAGAATGTGTGGATGTCGAGAACATTATCCATGAATGCAAAAATGGGTATTTTTGAAGGAATATTGGTTCCAAAAAAGTTGTATGGTTGTGAGGCGTGGGCTATGGATAGAGTTGTGCGCAGGAGGATGTATGTGCTGGAAATGAGATGTTTGAGGACAATATGTGGTGTGAGATGGTTTGATCGAGTAAGTAATAATAGGGTAAGAGAGATGTGTGGTAATAAAAACAGTGTGGTTGAGAGAGCAGAAATGGGTGTTTTGAAATGGTTTGGTCACATGGAGAGAATGAGCGAGGAAAGATTGACCAAGAGGATATATGTGTCAGAGGTGGAGGGAACGAGAAGTGGGAGACCAAATTGGAGGTGGAAAGATGGAGTGAAAAAGATTTTGATTGATTGGGGCCTGAACATGCAGGAGGGTGAAAAGAGTGCAAAGAATAGAGTGAATTCAAACGAAGTGGTATACCGGGGTCAGGATACTGTCAATGGATTGAACATGGGCATGAGAACCATCTAAGGTAAAACATGAAAAGTTCTGAGGGGCCTGGATATGCAAAGGGAGCTGTGGTTTCGGTGCATTATTACATGACAGATAGAGACTGAACGAATGTGGCATTGTCTTTTCCTAGCGCTACCTCCTGCACATGTGGGGGGATGGATTTGTTATTTCATGTGTGGTGGGGTGGCGATGGGAACGAATGAAGGCAGACAGTATGAATTATGTACAATATGTACAGCACGTCCACCCTGGTATACCTCATCGTTCCAATTCACTCTATTCCTTGCACACCATTCACCCTCCTGCATGTTCAGGCCCCAATCACTCAAAATCTATTTCACTCCATCCTTCCTCCTCCAATTTGGTCTCCCACTTCTCCTCGTTCCCTCCACCTCTGACACATATATCCTCTTCGTCAATCTTTACTCACTCATTCTCTCAATGTGACCAAACCATTTCAAAACACCCTCTTCTGCTCTCTCAACCATGCTCTTTATATTACCACACATCTCTCTTACCCTATTATTACGTATCGATCAAACCACCTCACACCACATATTGTCCTCAAACATCTCATTTCCAACACATCCACCCTCCTCTGCACAACTCTATCCATAGCCCACGCCTCGCAACCATATAACATTGTTGGAACCACTATTCCTTCAAACATAACCATTTTTGCTTTTCGAGATAATGTTCTCGACTTCCACACATTCTCCAATGCTCCTCGAATTTTCGCCCCCTTCCCCACCCTCTGATTCACTTTCGTTTCCATGGTTCCATCCGCTGCCAGATCCACTCCCAGATATCTAAAACACTTCACTTCCTCCAGTTTTTCTCCATTCAAACTTACCTCCCAATTGACTTGACCCTCAACCCTACTGTACCTAATAACCTTACTCTTATTCACATCTACTCTCAGCTTTCTTCTTACACACACTTTACTAAACTCAGTCACCAGCTTCTGCAGTTTCTCACATGAATCAGCCATCAGCGCTGTATCATCAGCGAACAACAACTGACTCACCTTCCAAGCTCTCTCATCCACAACAGACTGCATACTTGCCACTCTTTCCAAAACTCTTGCATTCGCCTCCCTAACAACCCCATCCATAAACAAATTAAACAACCATGGAGATATCACACACCCCTGCCGCAAACCTACATTCACTGAGAACCAATCACTTTCCTCTCTTCCTACACGTACACATGCCTTACATCCTCGATAAAAACTTTTCACTGCTTCTAACAACTTGCCTCCCACACCATTTATTCTTAATACCTTCTGCAGACCATCTCTATCAACTCTATCATATGCTTTCTTCAGATCTATAAATGCTATATGAAAATCCATTTGCTTTTCTAAGTATTTCTCACACACACTCTTAAAAGCAAACACATGATCCACACATCCTCTACCACTTCTGAAACCACACTGCTGTTCCCCAATGTACATGCCATCACCCTCTTAGTCAAAACCCTCCCATATAATTTCCCAGAAATACTCAACAAATTTATACCTCTTTATATTGAGCACTCACTTTTATCCCCTTTGCCTTTGTACAATGGCACTATGCAAGCATTCCACCTATCCTCAGGCACCTCACCATGAGTCATACATAGATTAAATAACCTTACCAACCAGTCAACAATACAGTCACCCCCGTTTTTTTTTTATAAATTCCACTGCAATACCATCCAAACCCGCTGCCTTGCCGGATTTCATCTTCCGCAAAGCTTTTACTACCTCTTCTCTGTTTACCAAATCATTTTTCCTAACCCTTTCACTTTCCACACCTATCTCAAAGAAAACAACATATATCTACCACTCTATCATCAAACATTCAACAACCCTTCAAAATACTCACTCCATCTCCTTCTCACATCACACTACTTGTTATCGCCTCCCCATTAGCCTCCTTCACTGAAGTTCCCATTTGTTGCCTTGTCTTACACACTTTATTTAACCCCTTCCAAAAATCTTTTTATTCTCCCTAAAATCTAATGATACTCTCTCACCCCAACTCTCATTAGCCCTCTTTTTCATCTCTTGCACCTTTCTCTTGACCTCCTGCCTCTTTCTTTTATATATCCCCCACTCATTTGTAATATTTTCCTGCAAAAATCAACCAAACGCCTCTCTCTTCTCTTTCACTAATAATCTTACTTCTTCATCCCACCACTCACTACCCTTTCTAATCTGCCCTCCTCCCACTCTTCTCACGCCACAAGCATCTTTTGCGCAAGCCATCACTGCTTCCCTAAATACATCCCATTACTCCCCCACTCCCCTTACCTTCTTTCTTCTCACCTTTTTCCATTCTGTACTCAGTCTTTCCCGGTACTTCCTCACACAAGTCTCCTTCCCAAGCTCACTTACTCTCACCACTTTTTTCACCCCAACATTCTCTCTTCTTTTCTGAAAACCTCTACAAATCTTTACTTTTGTCTCCACTAAATAATGATCAGACATCCCTCCAGTTGCACCTCTCAGCACATTAACATCCAAAAGTCTCTCTTTCACGCGCCTATCAATTAGCACATAATCCAATAATGCTCTGTGTCCATCTCTCCTGCTTACATATGTATACTTATGTATATCTCTCTTTTTAAACCAGGTATTCCCAATCACCAGTCCTTTTTCAGCACATAAATCTACAAGCTCTTTACCATTTCCATCTACAACACTGAACACCCCATGTACACAAATTATTCCCTCAACTGCCATATTACTCACCTTTGCATTCAAATCACCCATCACTATAACTCGGTCTCCTGCATCAAAACTACTAACACACTCACTCAGCTGCTCCCAAAACACTTGCCTCTTATGATCATTCTTCTCATGCCCAGGTGCATATGCAACAATAATCACCCATCTCTCTCCATCATCTTTCAGGTTTACCCATATCAATCTAGAATTTACTTTTTTGCACTCTATCACATACTCCCACCACTCCTGTTTCAGGAGTAGTGCTACTCCTTCCCTTGCTCTTGTCCTCTCACTAACCCCTGAATTTACTCCCAAGACATACCCAAACCACTCATCCCCTTTACCCTTGAGCTTCGTTTCAGTCATAGCCAAAACATCCAGGTTCCTTTCCTCAAACATGCTAACTATCTCTCCTTTTTTCTCATCTTGGTTACATCCACACACATTTAGACACCCCACTCTAAGCCTTCGAGGAGGATGAGCAATCCCCACTTGACTCCTTCTGTTTCCCCTTTTAGAAAGTTAAAGTGCATGGAGGTAAGGGTTTCCAGCCCCCCAGCTGCTGTCTTCTTTTGTCGCCTTTTGCGACACATGAGGAATGCATGGGAATTATTCTTTCTCCCCTATCCCCAGGGATATATATCCCTGGGGATAGGGGAGAAGGAATACTTCCCATGCATTCCTCACGTGTCGTAGAAGACGGCTAAAGGGGACGGGAGCAGGGGTCTGGAAACCCTCCCATCCTTGTATTTCAACTTTCTAAAAAGGGAAACAGAAGGAGTCACGCGGGGAGTGCTCATCCTCCTCGAAGGCTCAGAGTGGGGTGTCTAAATGTGTGTGGATGTAACCATGATGTGAAGAAAGGAGAGATAGTTAGTATGTTTGAGGAAAGGAACCTGGATGTTTTGGCTATGACTGAAACGAAGTTCAAGGGTAAAGGGGAAGTGTGGTTTGGGTATGTCTTGGGAGTAAAGTCAGGGGTTAGTGAGAGGACAAGAGCAAGGGAAGAAGTAGCACTACTCCTGAAACAAGAGTGGTGGGAGTATGTGATAGAGTGTAAAAAAGTAAACTCTAGATTGATATGGGTAAAACTGAAAGATGATGGAGAGAGATGGGTGATTATTGGTGCATATGCACCTGGGCATGAGAAGAATGATCATGAGAGGCAAGTGTTTTGGGAGTAGCTGAGTGTGTTAGCAGTTTTGATGCACGAGACCGGGTTATAGTGATGGGTGATTTGAATGCAAAGGTGAGTAATATGGCAGTTGAGGGAATAATTGGTGTACATGGGGTGTTCAGTGTTGTAAATGGAAATGGTAAAGAGCTTGTAGATTTATGTTCTAAAAAAGGACTGGTGATTGGGAATACCAGGTTTAAAAAGAGAGATATACATAAGTATAAGTATGTAAGTAGGAGAGATGGCCAGAGAGCGTTACCGGATCACGTGTTAATTGATTGCCACGTGAAAGTGAGACTTTTGGATGTTAATGTGCTGAGAAGCGCAACTGGAGGGATGTCTGATCATTATTTTGTGGAGGCGAAGTGAAAATTTGTAGAGGTTTTCAGAAAAGAAGAGAGAATGTTGGGGTGAAAAGATTGGTGAGAGTAAGTGAGCTTAGGAAGGAGACTTGTGTGAGCAAGTACCAGGAGAGACTGAGTGCAGAATGGAAAAAAGGGAGAACAAAGGACGTAAGGGGAGTGGGGGAGGAATGGGATGTATTTAGGGAAGCAGTGATGGCTTGCGCAAAAGATGCTTGTGGCATGAGAAGCGTGGGAGATGGGCAGATTAGAAAGGGTAGTGAGTGGTGGGATGAAGTAAGATTATTAGTGAAAGAGAAGAGAGAGGCATTTGGACGATTTTTGCATGAAAATAATGCTAATGAAAGGGAGATGTATAAAAGAAAGAGGTAGGAGGTCAAGAGAAAGGTGCAAGAGATGAAAAAGAGGACAAATGAGAGTTGGGGTGAGAGAGTATCATTAAATTTTAGGGAGAATAAAAAGATGTTTTGGAAGGAGATATATAAAGTGCGTAGTGCGTAAGACAAGGGAACAAATGGGAACTTCAGTGAAAGGGGCAAATGGGAAGGTGATAACAAGTAGTGGTGATGTGAGAAGGAGATGGAGTGAGTATTTTGAAGGTTTGTTGAATGCGTTTGATGATAGAGTGGCAGATATAGAGTGTTTTGGTCGAGGTGGTGAGCAAAGTGAGAGGGTTAGGTAAAATGATTTGGTAAACAGAGAAGAGGTAGTAAAAGCTTTGCAGAAGATGAAAGCCGGCTAGGCAGCAGGTTTGGATGGTATTGCAGTGCAATTTATCAAAAAAGGAGGTGACTGTATTGTTGACTGGTTGGTAAGGTTATTTAATGCATGTATGTCTCATGGTGAGGTGCCTGAGAATTGATGGAATGCTTGCATACTGCCAATGTACAAAGGCAAAGGCGATAAAAGTGAGTGCTGAAATTAGAGAGGCATAAGTTTGTTGAGTATTTCTGGGAAATTATATGGGAGGGTATTGATTGAGAGGGTGAAGGCATGTACAGAGCATCAGATTGGGGAAGAGCAGTGTGGTTTCAGAAGTGGTAGAGGATGTGTGGATCAGGTGTTTGCTTTGAAGAAGGTATGTGAGAAATACTTAAAAAAGCAAATGGATTTGTATGTAGCATTTATGGATCTGGAGAAGGCATATGATAGAGTTGATAGAGATGCTCTGTGGAAGGTATTAAGAATATATGGTGTGGGAGACAAGTTGTTAGAAGCAGTGTAAAGTATTTATCAAGGATGTAAGGCATGTGTACATGTAGGAAGAGAGGAAAGTGATTGGTTCTCAGTGAATGTAGTTTTGCATTAGGGGTGTGTGACGTCTCCATGGTTGTTTAATTTGTTTATAGATGGGGTTGTTAGGGAGGTGAATGCAAGAGTTTTCAAGAAAAAAAAAAAGGGTAAGTATGCAGTCTGTTGTGGATGAGAGACCTTGGGAATGAAGTCAGTTGTTGTTCGCTGATGATACAGCACTAGTGGCTGATTTGTGTGAGAAACTGTAGAAATTGGTGACTCAGTTTGGTAAAGTATGTGAAAGAAGAAAGCTGAGAGCAAATGTGAATAAGAGCAAGGTTATGAAGTACAGTAGGGTTGAGGGACAAGTCAATGGGGAGGTAAGTTTGAATGGAGAAAAACTAGAGGAAGTGAAGTGTTTTTGATATCTGGGAGTGGATTTGCCAGCAGATGGAACCATGGAAGTGGAAGTGAATCATAGGGTGGGGGAGGGGGCGAAAGTTCTGGGAGCGTTGAAGAATGTATGGATGTCGAGAACATTATCTCAGAAAGCAAAAATGGGTATGTTTGAAGGAATAGTGGTTCCAACAATGTTGTATGGTTGTGAGGCGTGGGCTATGGGTAGACTTGTGTGGAGGAGGGTGGATGTGCTGGAAATGAGATGTTTGAGGACAATATGTGGTGTGTGATGGTTTGATCGAGTAAGTAATAATAGGGTTAGAGAGATGTGTGGTAATAAAAGAGTGTGGTTGAGAGAGCAGAAGAGGGTGTTTTGAAATGGTTTGTTCACATGGACAGAATGAGTGAGGAAAGATTGACCAAGAGGATGTATGTGTCACTGGTGGAGGGAACGAGGAGAAGTGGGAGACAAAATTGGAGGTGGAAAGATGGAGTGAAAAAGATTTTGAATGATTGCGGCCTGAATATGCAGGAGGGTGAAAGACGTGCAAGGAATAGAGTGAATTGGAACAATGTGGTATACTGGGGTCAACGTGCTGTCAATGGATTGAACCAGGGCATGTGAAGAGTCTGAGGTAAACAATGGAAAGTTCTGTGGGGTCTGGAAATGGAAAGGGAGCTGTGGTTTCAGTGCATTATTAGATGACAGCTAGAGACTGAGTGTGAACAAATATGGCTTTTGTTGTCTTTTCCTAGCGCTACTTCGCGCACATGAGAAGGGAGGGGGTTGTTCTTTCATGTGTGGCAGGGTGGCAATGGGAATGAATAAAGGCAGACAGTATGAATTATGTACATGTGTGTATATGTATATGTCTGTTTGTGTACATACATGTATACGTTGAGATGTATAGGTATGTATATTTGCGTGTGTGGATATGTATGTATATATATATATGTATGTGGGTGGGTTGGGCCATTCCTTTCGTCTGTTTCCTTGCGCTACCTCGCTAACGTGGGAGACAGTGACAAAGCAAAATAAATAAATAAATATATATATATATCAAATACTAAAAAAGGACTGGTGATTGGGAATGCCTGGTTTAAAAAGAGAGATATACATAAGGATACGTATGGAAGTAGGAGAGATGGCCAGAGAACGTTATTGGATTTTGTGTTAATTGATAGGCGTGCGAAAGAGAGACTTTTGGATGTTAATATGCTGAGAGGTGCAACTGGAGAGATGTCTGATCATCATCTTGTGGAGGCGAAGGTGAAGATTTGTAGAAGTTTTCAGAAAAGAAGAGAGAATGTTGGGGTGAAAAAAGTGGTGAGAGTAAGTGAGCTTGGGAAGGAGACTTGTGTGAGGAAGTACCAAGAGAGACAGTGTACAGAATGGAAAAAGATGAGAACAAAGGACGTAAGGGGAGTGGGGGAGGAATGGGATGTATTTAGGGAAGCAGTGATGGCTTGCGCAAAAGATGCTTGTGGCATGAGAAGCATGGGAGATGGGCAGATTAGAAAGGGTAGTGAGTGGTGGGATGAAGAAGTAAGATTATTAGTGAAAGAGAAGAGACAGGAATTTGGACGATTTTTGCAGGGAAAAAATGCAAATGGCTACAAGATGTATAAAAGAAAGAGGCAGGAGGTCAAGAGAAAGGTGCATGAGGTGAAAAAGAGGGCAAATGAGAGTTGGGGTGAGAGAGTATCATTAAATTTTATTGAGAATTAAAAGATGTTTTGGAAGAAGTTAAATAAAGTGTGTAAGACATGGGAACAAATGGGAACTTCAGTGAAGGGGGCTTATGGGGAGCTGATAACAAGTAGTGGTGATGTGAGAAGGAGAGGGAGTGAGTATTTTGAAGGTTTGTTGAATGTTTTTGATGATATAGTGGGGGTAGCAAAACCTTTGTGGAAGATGAAAGCCTGCAAGGCAGTGGATTTGGATGGTATTGCAGTAGAATTATAAAAAAAAAAAAAGGGGGTGACTGTATTGTTGACTGGTTGGTAAGGTTATTTAATGTATGTATGACTCATGGTGAGGTGCCTGAGGATTGGCGGAAGGCTTGCATAGTGCCATTGTACATAGGCAAAGGGGATAAAAGTGAGTGCTCAATATAAAGAGGTTTAAGTTTGTTGAGTATCCCTGGGAAATTATATGGGAGGGTATTGATTGAGTGGGTGAAGGCATGTACAGTAGTGTGGTTTCAAAATGGTAGAGGATGTGTGGATCAGGTGTTTGCTTTGAAGAATGTATGTGAGAAATACTTAGCAAAGCAAATGGATTTGTATGTAGCATTTATGGATCTGGAGAAGGCATATGATAGAGTTGATAGAGATGCTCTGTGGAAGGTATCAACAATATATGGTTTGGGAGGCATGTTGTTAGAAGCAGTGAAAACTTTTTATCAAGGATGTAAGGCATGTGTATGTGTAGGAAGAGAGGAAAGTGATAGGTTCTCAGTGAATGTAGGTTTGCAGCAGGGATGTGTGATGTCTCCATGGTTGTTTAATTTGTTTATGGATGGGGTTGTTAAGGAGGTGAATGCAAGAGTCTTGGAAAGAGGGGCAAGCATGCAGTCTGTTGTGGATGCGAGAGCTTGGGATGTGAGTCAGTTGTTGTTTGCTGATGATAAAGTGCTGGTGGTTGATTCGTGTGAGAAACTGCAGAAGCTGGTGAATGAGTTTGGTAAAGAGTGTGAAAGAAGAAAGTTGAGAGTAAATGTGAATAAGAGCATGGTTATTAGGTACAGTAGGGTTGAGGGACAAGTTAATTGGGAGGTAAGTTTGAATGGAGAAAAACTGGAGGAAGTGAAGTGTTTTAGATATCTGGGAGTGGATTTGGCAGCGAATGGAACCATGGAAGTGGAAGTAAATGAATGGGTGTGGGAGGGGGCGATAGTTCTGGGAGCGTTGAAGAATGTGTGGAAGTTGAGAACGTTATTTTGAAAAGCAAAAATGGGTATGTTTGAAGGAATAGTGGTTCCAACAATGTTATATGGTTGTGAGGTGTGGGCTATAGACAGAGTTGTGTGGAGGAGGGTGGATGTGCTGAAAATGAGATGTTTGAGGACAATGTGTGGTGTGAGGTGGTTTGATCGAGTAAGTAATAATAGGGTAAGAGAGATGTGTGGTAATAAAAAGAGTGTGGTTGAGAGAGCAGAAGAGGGTGTCTTGAAATGGTTTGATCACATGGAGAGAATGAGTGAGGAAAGATATATCAAGAGGATATGTGGGTCAGAGGTGGAGGGAATGAGGAGAAGTGGGACACCAAATTGGAGGTGGAAAGATGGAGTGAAAAAGATTTTGAGTGATCGGGGCCTGAACATGCAGGAGGGTGAAAGGCGTGCAAGGAATAGAGTGAATTGGAACGATGTGGTATACTGGGGTCGACGTGCTGTCAATGGATTGAACCAGGGTATGTGAAGTGTCTGGGGTAAACCATGGAAAGTTCTGTGGGGCCTGGATGTGGAAAAGAAGCTGTGGTTTCAATGAATTATACATGACAGCTAGAGACTGAGTGTGAACGAATGTGGCTTTTGTTGTCTTTTCCTAGCGCTACCTTACGCACATGCGGGACAAGGGGGTTGCTTTTATATGTGTGGCGGGGTGGCGATGTGAATGAATTATGTACATGTGTGTATATGTATACGTCTGTGTGGGTATATATATATATACGTTGAGATGTATAGGTATGTATGTTTGCATGTGGATGTCTATGTATATACATGTGTATGTGGGTGGGTTAGGCCATTCTTTCGTCTGTTTCCTCACGCTACCTCACTAATGCGGGAGACAGCGACAAAGTAAAATAATAATATATCAAATTCTAATATCATGAACAATGGAGATTTAGTCAAGAAGCTCAACAATATCAATGTTAATTTTGATTTCAAACTAGTTAGATTTGATGTTTCCTCACTTTTCACAAAAGTTCCAATTGATGACCTTTTAGAATATTTGTTTGATGTCTTCGATGATATTCATTTACCAGTTTGAAAGTCTATTTTCACTGAACTGATAAAATCATGTATAAAAGACTGAATTTCAATTCAATGGAGATTATTATGCTCAAAAATCTGGTATGGCTATGGGTATCTCTCTTTCACCTGTACTAAGTAATCTTTATATGGAATTTTTTTAAACAAAATTACTAAAGGATATCTTACCTTCTAATGCAATTTGGTTTAGGTATGTAGATGATGATCTTTGTGTTTGGCCAACAAATGAAAATTTACAAATATTTCTCCTCTTACTTAACAATTTTGTATCTTCCATGAAATTTACTGTAGAAAATGAAAATATTGGTATGTTACCCTTTTTAGATTGCATGATCATTAGGCAAGGAAATAATTTTAGCATATACAGAAAACCTACCAATGTATGCTCATATATCCATTATTACTAATCTCAACATGACAGAGTTAAACTATCATCACTTCAATCTATGTTCCTTAGGCCATTACATATTTGCAGTCCAGAGTATATTGATGATGAGTCTGAGAAGATATATTCTATTGGATCTAAATTAAAGTATCCTAGATCTTTCATTGATAAATCCTTTAAGTTAGCAAGGAAATCATTTTATAGAGTTGAGCCCAAACCTCCCATTGACACCAAGAATCTTTTAGTTCTCCCTTTTAATAATGATTTTACTTTACTTCCCATGTTGCTTAAATCCTTTAATGTAAATGTTGGTTTCAGTAACAATAATACTATAAAGAATATCTTAATCAGGAAGTCACCAGAAAATTCTCCTGAGTGCATCTATAAAGTGCCATATAGAAATTGTAACAAGTTTTATGTTGGGTTGACTGGTAAGGATCTTTCTGTTAGACTTAAGCAAAATAAATATAGTATAAGAATGGGACAAGATTCAAATGCCTTGTTTAATCACATTAAAAACTATGATCATTGTACTGACTGGAGTAATGCCATCTCAGTTACTACCTCTAACTCTATTACCAAGAGAAATATCATTGAATCTTATCAAATACACAAAGAACTATGTCTTCACTGTATATCTACTGACCGTTATATTTCTCTCTTGTGTCTTCCCTGATGATGTGATTATTACAAGAAAGTGCACTTGGGAACTTATCGTGTTACATTTTCCCCATGGACTCTTAGGAATAAACTTGATCACGCGCAAAATTGTGATCCTTTCCGACATATATATATATATATATACACACAGACACACACACACACACACACACACACACATATATATATATATATATATATATATATATATATATATATATCCCTCGGGATAGGGGAGCAAGAATACTTCCCACGTATTCCCTGCGTGTCGTAGAAGGCGACTAAAAGGGGAGGGAGCGGGGGGCTGGAAATCCTCCCCTCTCGTTTTTTTTTTAATTTTCCAAAAGAAGGAACAGAGAATTGGGCCAGGTGAGGGTAGTCCCTCAAAGGCCCAGTCATCTGTTCTTAACGCTACCTCGCTAATGCGGGAAATGGCGAATAGTTTAAAAGAAAGAATATATATATATATATATATATATATATATATACATATATATATATATATATATATATATATTCCTATGAGTTCAAGGGGATAAGCAAACACAATAAGTTCCCAAGTGCACTTTCGTGTAATAATCACATCATCAGGGGAGACACAAGAGAGAAATATAACAGTCAGTTGATATACATCGAAGAGATGAAGCTGGGATGCCATTTGGTAAACATGTGATTGTCCAAAACATACAACGAGCGTTCATAAACTTATCATTTTACAAATTCTATCAGCAATAAAGTTATCTAATTTGTATAGACAATCACTAATATCAAGATTACAATTCTTTGTGTATTCAATAATAGAATATTCAATACAATGATCATAGTTTTTAACGTGATTAAACAAGGCATTTGATTCTTGTCCCATTCTTATACTACATTTATGTTGCTAAAGTCTAACAGAAAGATCCTTACCAGAATGACCAACATAAAATTAATCACAGTTTCCACAAGGCACTTTATAGATGCATCCAAGAGAATGTTCTGGTGAATTCCTGATTAAGATATTCTTTATAGTATTATTGTTGCTAAAGGCAACATTTACATTAAAGTATTCATGCAACATGGGAAGCAAAGTGAAATTATTATTAAAAGGGAGAACTAAAAGATTCTTGGTGTCAATGGGAGGTTTGGGCTCAACTCTATAATATGATTTCTTTGCTAACTTAAGGGATTTATCAATGAAAGATCTAGGGTACTTTAACTTAGATCAAATAAAATATATCTTCTCAAACTCATCATCAATAAACTCTGGACTGCAAATACGTAATGCCCTAAGGAACATAGATTGAAATGATGATAATTTAACTCTGTCATGTTGAGATGAGTAATAATGGATATATAAGCATACATTGGTGGGTTTTCTGTATATGCTAAACTTAAACTTGTTTCCTTGTCTATGGATCATGCAATCTAAAAATGGTAACATACCATTATTTTCATTTTCTACAGTAAATATGATGGAAGGTACTAAATTGTTAAGTATCTTTTTTATTTTGCTTTGTCGCTGTCTCCCGCGTTTGCGAGGTAGCGCAAGGAAACAGACGAAAGAAATGGCCCAACCCACCCCCATACACAATGTATATACATACACGTCGACACACGCAAATATACATACCTATACATCTCAATGTACACATATATATACACACACAGACACATACATATATACCCATGCACACAATTCACACTGTCTGCCTTTATTCATTCCCATCGCCACCTCGCCACACATGGAATACCATCCCCCTCCCCCCTCATGTGTGCGAGGCAGCACTAGGAAAAGACAACAAAGGCCCCATTCGTTCACACTCAGTCTCTAGCTGTCATGCAATAATGCCCAAAACCACAGCTCCCTTTCCACATCCAGGCCCCACACAACTTTCCATGGTTTACTCCAGACGCTTCACATGCCCTGATTCAATCCACTGATAGCACGTCAACCTTGGTATACCACATCGATCCAGTTCACTCTATTCCTTGCCCGCCTTTCACCCTCCTGCATGTTCAGGCCCTGATCACTAAAAATCTTTTTCACTCCATCTTTCCACCTCCAATTTGGTCTCCCACTTCTCCTCGTTCCCTCCACCTCCGACACATATATCCTCTTGGTCAATCTTTCCTCACTCATTCTCTCCATGTGCCCAAACCATTTCAAAACACCCTCTTCTGCTCTCTCAACCATGCTCTTTTTATTTCCACACATCTCTCTTACCCTTATATTACTTACTCGATCAAACCACCTCACACCACACATTGTCCTCAAACATCTCATTTCCAGCACATTCACCCTCCTGCGCACAACTCTATCCATAGCCCACGCCTCGCAACCATACAACATTGTTGGAACCACTATTCCTTCAAACATACCCATTTTTGCTTTCCGAGATAATGTTCTCGACTTCCACACATTCTTCAAGGCTCCTAGGATTTTCGCCCCCTCCCCCACCCTATGATTCACTTCCGCTTCCATGGTTCCATCCGCTGCCAGATCCACTCCCAGATATCTAAAACGCTTTACTTCCTCCAGTTTTTCTCCATTCAAACTTACCTCCTAATTGACTTGACCCTCAACCCTACTGTACCTAATAACCTTGCTCTTATTCACATTTACTCTTAACTTTCTTCTTTCACACGCTTTACCAAACTCAGTCACCAGCTTCTGCAGTTTCTCACATGAATCAGCCACCAGCGCTGTATCATCAGCGAACAACAACTGACTCACTTCCCAAGCTCTCTCATTCACAACAGACTTCATACTTGCCCCTCTTTCCAAAATTCTTGCATTCACCTCCCTAACAACACCATCCATAAACAAATTAAACAACCATGGAGACATCACACACCCTTGCCGCAAACCTACATTCACTGAGAACCAATCACTTTCCTCTCTTCCTACACGTACACATGCCTTACATCCTCAATAAAAACTCTTCACTGCTTCTAACAACTTGCCTCCCACACCATATATTCTTAATACCTTCCACAGAGCATCTCTATCAACTCTATCATATGCCTTCTCCAGATCCATAAATGCTACATACAAATCCATTTGCTTTTCTAAGTATTTCTCACATACATTCTTCAAAGCAAACACCTGATCTACACATCCTCTACCACTTCCGAAACCACACTGCTCTTCCCCAATCTGATGCTCTGTACATGCCTTCACCCTCTCAATCAATACCCTCCCATATAATTTACCAGGAATACTCAACAAACTTATACCTCTGTAATTTGAGCACTCACTCTTATCCCCTTTGCCTTTGTACAATGGCAAAGGCAAAGGGGATAAGATTGAGCGCTCAAATTACAGAGGTATAATTGTTAAGTAAGGGGAGAAATATCTGTAAATTTTCATTTGTTGGCCAAACACAAAGAACATCATCTACATACTTAAACCATTAGAAGGTAATTTTCAGTAATTTTGCTTCAAAAAATTCCATATAAAGATTACTTAGTACAGGTGAAAGAGAGTTACCCATTGCCATACCAGATTTTTGAGCATAATAATCTCCATTAAATTGAAATACACAGTCTTTTATACAAAATTTTATCAGTTCAATGAAATAAGACTTTGAAACAGGTAAATGATTATCATCCAAGACCTCAAAAAAATATTCTAATAGGTCATCAACTGGAACTTTAGTGAAAAGTGAGGAAACATCAAAGCTAACTAGTTTGAAATCAAAATTAACATTGATATTGTTAAGCGTGTTGAATAAATCTACATTGTTCATGATATTAGAAATTGATAACTTACCCACTAAAGTGGGAAGTGAGTCAGTTGTTGTTCGCTGATGATACAGCGCTGGTGGCTGATTCATGTGAGAAACTGCAGAAGCTGGTGACTGAGTTTGGTAAAGTGTGTGAAAGAAGAAAGTTAAGAATAAATGTGAATAAGAGCAAGGTTATTAGGTACAGTACGGTTGAGGGTCAAGTCAATTGGGAGGTAAGTTTGAATGGAGAAAAACTGGAGGAAGTGAAGTGTTTTAGATATCTGGGAGTGGATCTGGCAGCGGGTGGGACCATGGAAGTGGAAGTGAATCATAGGGTGGGGGAGGGAGCGAAAATCCTGGGAGCCTTGAAGAATGTGTGGAAGTCGAGAACATTATCTAGGAAAGCAAAAATGGCTATGTTTGAAGGAATGGTGGTTCCAACAATGTTGTATGGTTGCGAGGCGTAGGCTACGGACAGAGTTGTGCGCAGGAGGGTGGATGTGCTGGAAATGAGATGTTTGAGGACAATATGTGGTGTAAGGTGGTTTGATCGAGTAAGTAATGTAAGGGTAAGAGAGATGTGTGGAAATAAAAAGAGCGTGGTTGAGAGAGCAGAAGAGGGTGTTTTGAAATGGTTTGGGCACATGGTGAGAATGAGTGAGGAAAGATTGACCAAGAGGATATATGTGTCGGAGGTGGAGGGAACGAGGAGAAGTGGGAGACCAAATTGGAGGTGGAAAGATGGAGTGAAAAAGATTTTTAGTGATCAGGGCCTGAAACATGCAGGAGGGTGAAAGGCAGGCAAGGAATAGGACTGAATTGGATCAATGTGGTATACCGGGCGCGACGTGCTCGTCAATGGATTGAACAGGGCATGTGAGGTGTCTGGGGTAAACCATGTGGACAGTTCGTGGGCCATGAATGTGGAAAGGGAGTTTGTGGTTTTGGGCATTATTTACATGACAGCTGAGGACTGAGTTGT
>NW_027264884.1:0-16121 GCF_036320965.1 Panulirus ornatus
CTCCCCTTTTTGGGTTTAAACATCTCCTGTTGGCTCCAGGTTATTTAATGTATGTAGACTCATGGTGGGTTTGCCCGAGGATTGGCGGAATGCGTAACATATGCCATTGTACAAGGCAAAGGGGTAAAGAGTAAATGCTCAAATTACAGAGGTATAAGTTGTTGAGTATTCCGGTAAATTATATGGAGGGAAATTGTTTGGAGAGGTGAAGCATGTACAGAGATCGATTGGGGAAGAGCAGTGCGGTTCAGAAGTGGAAAAAGGATGTGTGATCAGGTGTTTGCTTGAAGAATGTATGTGAGAAATACTTAGAAAAAAATGGATTGTATGTAGCATTTATGGATTGAGAAGGATATGATAGAGTTGATAGAAAATGCTCTGGGGAAAGTTAAAAAATATGGTGGGGGAGGCAATTTTGTTAGAACAGTAAAAAGGGTTTTTATCGAGGATGTAAGGCATTGTACGTTTAGGAAGAGAGGAAAGTGATTGTTCTCAGTGAATGTAGGTTTGCGGCAGGGGTGGTGATTCTCCATGGTTGTTTAATGTTTATGGATGGGTTGTAGGAGGTAAAGAAAGAGTCCTGAAAGAGGGAAAGAAATAAAGTCTGTTGGGGATAAAGAGACTGGGAGTGGTATTGTTGTTCGCTGATGTACAGCGCTGGTGGCTGATTCTGTGAGAAACGCAGAAGCGGGTTTGACTGAGTTTGGAAAGTGTGTGGAAAAAAGAAATTTAAGAGTAAATGGAATAAGAAAAGTTTAGGTACAGTAGGGTTGAGGTAAAGTCATTTGGGAGGTGAGTTTGCATGGAAAAAAAAAAATGAGAAGTGAAGTGTTTAGATATCTGGAGTTGGATCTGTCAGCGGAGGAACCATGAAGCGGAAGTGGATCATAGGGTGGGGGGGGGGGGGGGGCGAAAATTTTGGAGCCTTAAAAAAATGTGGGGAAAAGTCGAAAAACATTATCTCGGAAAGCAAAAATGGGAAAGTTTAAAGGGAAATGTGGTTCCAACAATGTTGTAGGTTGCGAGCGTGGCTATGTAAGATTGTGCGCAGGAGGAGGATTTTGCTGAAATGAAAATTTTGAGGACATGTGTGTGAGGTGGTTTGATGGGAGTAAGAAACGTAAGGGTAAGAGAGTTTGTGTGGAAATAAAAAGAGCGTGGTTGAGAAGCAAAGGGTTTTTTTTAAGGGGGTTTTGGGCACATGAGAGAATGAGTGAGGAAAGTTGACCAAGAGGATAAAATGTGTCGGAGGTGAGGGAACGAGGAGAAGAGGGAGACCAAAATTGAGGTGGAAAGATGGAGTGAAAAAAGTTTTTTGTGTGATGGGCCTGACATGCAGGAGGTGAAAGGGGGGCAAGGATAGAGTAATTGGAGCGATTTTATACAGGGGTTGACGTGCTGTGTGTTTTTGAATCAAGGCATGTAAAGGGCCGTCTGGGGTAAACCCTGGAAAAGCTGTGTAGTATGTATATTTGCGTGTGTGGCGTGTGTATGTGCATGTGTATGGGGGGGGGTTGGTCCTTTTCCCTTTCGTTTTTTCCCCTTGCGCAAAAACCCCTCGCAACGCGGGAGACAGCGACAAGTATAAAAAAAAAAGAAAAAAAAAAAATAATAATATAAAGAAAAAAATGTAAAAATTTATAATATGATAATAATAAAAATAGTAAAAAAATAATAAAAATGACTGATAATGATAATATAATGATGATGATAATGATAATGATAACTCCAGAAAGATATAGATAAAGTTGGGGGAAGATAAACTGATTTGTGTAAGGTTGTGGAGGGTTTTGGAATGGTCTGCAGGGACACTGAAAGTGCGCTGCTTACAAAGATGTGACAGCCCCCTTGATGATAAGAAAGAACAAAAAGGTGGGGCTCCTTAGGGTTTTTAAATTCCCTCCTTTTTAATATAAGAATGTGTATTTTATAACACACATACACACACCACACACACAAACCCCACACACACACACACACACACCACAAAACCACACACCCAGCATTTTCAGACGAAAGCCGCCTAATTCACCCAAAACAAAAACCAAAACACACAACACACAAAACACCACAAACCCGGGCCCCCCCTCTAGGGTCCGAACCCGGGGGACGTAGTCAGCCCATACTTTAATCCAGATTTTTCATCCTCCCTCGGGATGTGTGATGGTACCCAGCTTCTACTAGTGTGTGTTTGTATATACAACTAGGATAAAGACGGATACATATATACAAAATTAAGAAACTGGCAACTCATGTAAAACCCCTTTCATTGGGAACACACAAAGAAATAATCATACACACCCCCCCACCCACCCACCCACACACACACACACACACACACAAAACACACACAACAAAACACAACAACACAACACACAAAACCTTTGTCTGCCCCCCCACTCATACCCCGATCGTTTGGAGACAAATCAAAGTTTTTTGTTCCTCCCCCTGGTTACAGTCGCTACCCCTACCCAGTACATTCCCACCCAAAGATCCTCTTCTCTGGTTCTTACAACCTCCTCTCTGCTCCCATTATCAGACATTTTGGGCCCACCAAACCCTGGATCCATTACGGCATAGCGTAAGGCCCGGAGAGGAGATAAAGCCCCCAAGGGGGTTCGGGTCCGACCTCCTGTGGGAAACTCACCAACCATGCCTCCACCTGTGCGGAAAACATTACAGAAATTTATCCTGGGGGGAGCATCCTGGGAGGCAAACTATTCCTCCCATGTCCCCAAGGAGACCTGCACTCAGGCTTGATTTAACTTAAACCCAAACCCAAAAGGCAACAAACGCAGACAAATTACACACCAAGATTGCAAACTTACCTCACCCCCCAAAACAAATATCCACAACAACGGAAAGCAACCAAGGAAAAGGCTATAAAACCTAGGTAAAAGCTGTTTTATGTTTTATGTATAAATATAATATATATATATATAAATTAAAATTACATTAAATATTTTATATACATTACTCACCCCCAAACAAATATCCACACCAACGGAAAGCAAACAAGAAAGGGCTATATAACCTAGGTAAAAGCATGTTTTTTTGTATATATATAAATATCTATATATATAATATATAAAATTATTAATTATATAATAAAATATATATATATATATATATATGTATATATAAATATATATATATTTAATATATATAATTATATTTTAAAATATATATATATATATATTTTAATAATAGTGTGTGTGTGTGTGGTGTGTGTGGTGTATAATGTGTGTGTGTGTGTGTGTGTGTGTGTGTGTGTGAAAAAGGAATGGAGTATATTTTGAAGTTGTTGAATATGTTTGATGATAGGTGGCAGATATAGGGTTGTTTTGGTCGAGGTGGTGTGAAAGGTGAAAGGTTAGGGAAAAAATGATTTGGTAAACAGAAAGAGGTAGTAAAAAGCTTTGCGGAAGATAAAAGCCGCAAGGCAGCAGTTTGGGATGGTATTGCAGGGGAATTTATTAAAAAAAGGGGTGATTTATATTGTTGACTTTGGGGTAAGGTAATTGATGTATGTATGTCTCATGTGGGGTTTCCTAAGGATTGGGGGAAAATGCTTGCATAGTGCCATTTAACAAAGGAAAAGGGGGGTAAAAGGAGTGCTCAAATTCCAGAGTATAATTTTTGGTTGATTTTCCTGGGAATTATATGGAGGGAAATTGATTGAGAGGGTGAAGGCATGTACAGAGAAACAGTTTGGGGGAAGAGAAAAGTGGTTTCAGGGTGGTAGAGATGTTATGGATCAGGTGTTTGCTTTGAAGATGGATGTGAGAAAACTTAGAAAGCAAAGGATGTTGAAAGTAGCATTTAGGGAAATCTGGAAAAGGGCCCATTGATAGATTTGGAAGAGATGCCCCATGGAAGGTATAAGAATATATGGGGGGGGAAACCAAGTTGTTAGAAGCAGTGAAAATTTTGTATCGAGGATGTTAAGGCATGGGGTACGTGTAGAAGAGAGGAAAGTGATTGGTTCTCAGGAATGTAGGTTTGCGGCAGAGTGGTGTCATGTTTTCCATGGTTTTTTAATTTGTTTAATGAGGGGTTGTTAGGGGGTGATGCAAGAGTTTTGGAAAGAGGGACAAGTGCATATACAGTCTGTTGTGGATGAAGAGAGCTTGGGAAATGAGTCAGTTGTTGTTCGCTGATGATACAGCGCTGTGGATGTTCGTGTGAGAACTGAAATAAACTGGTACTGGTTTGGTAAAGGGGTGTGAAGAGAAAGTAAGAGTAAATGTGAATAAGATCAAGGTTATTAGGTACTGTAGGGTTCAGGGACAAGTCATTTGGTAGGTAAGTTTGAATGGAGAAAAAGTTAGGGTGGGGAGGAGCGAAATTTTCTGGAGCGTTGAAAAATGTGTGGAAGTCGAGAACGTTTATCTCGAAAGCAAAAATGGGAATGTTTGAAGGAACAGTGGTTCCAACAATGTTATATGGTTGCGTGGCGTGGCTATAGATAAAGTTTTTTTTGGAGGAGGGTGGATGTGCTGAAATGAGATGTTTTGAGACAATATTGGGTGAATGTTTGATCGAGTAAGTAATAATTAAGGGTTTAAGAGAGATGTGTGGAATAAAAAATGTGGTAGAGAGGGCAGAAAGTGTTTTGAAATGGTTTGGTCACTGGAGAGAAAAGATGAGAAAAATTTACCGAGAGAATATAAAAGTGTCAGAGGGGAGGGAACGAGGAAATGGGAACCAAATGGGAGGTGGAAAGTTTTGGGGTGAAAAAGATTTTGAGTGATCGGGGCCTGAACATACAGGGGGGTGAAAGGCGTTTCAAGGAAAGAGTGAATTGGAACGATATGTGGTATACCGGGTCGACGTGCTGTCGATGGATGAAAACCCGACAATGAACTTCTGGTCACCAAGGAAAATTCTGGGAGGGCCTGGATGGGAAAGGGAGCTGTGTTTCGTTCAATTATTACATGACACTAAGACGAGTGTAACGAATGTGGCCTTTGTTGTCTTTTTCCTAAGCGCTACCATCGCCGAAAATGAGGGGGCGGAGGTTGTTATTTCATGTGTGGCGGGGTGGCGAGGGAATAAATAAGGGCAGACAGTATGAATTTGTACATGTGTATATATGTATTTTGTCCCGTGAGTAATATATATTAAAACGTTTAAATGTATAGGTATGTATAAAGTGCTGTGTGGACGTGCAGTATATTTCATGTGTATGTTGGGTGGTTTTGGGCCATTTCCTTCGTCTGTTTCCTTGCGCTACCTCGCTAACGCGGGAGACAGCACAAAGCAAATAAATGAATGAATAAGTAAAGAATATATATAAAAATTATAAATATAATATATATATATATATATATAATATATATATATATATCTTATATTTATATAAATTTAAACTTTTTTTTCTTCTTTCATATATCGCCATTTCCCGCGTTTAGCGAGGTAGCATTAAGAAACAGAGGACTGGGCCTTGAGGGAAATTTCCCCTCCTGGCCCCCCCTCTGTTTCCCTTTTTTCGGAAAATTAAAAAAAAAAAAGAGGGTGGGAATTTTCAGCCACCCCCCCTTTTCCTTTTAGTCGCCTTCTATACACCAGGGAATGTGGGAAGTTTTCCCTTTCTCCCCTATCCCCAGGGATAATAAATATATATAAAATATATATATTATATATATATATTAACCCGGAAAAGGGGAGAAAAAATTTTCCACGTATTCCCTGCGTTTCGTTAGAAGCGACTAAAAGGAAGGGAGCGGGGGGCTGGAAATCCTCCTCTCCGTTTTTTTTTTTTTTGATTTCCAAAAGAAGGAAGAGAGAAGGGGGCCCAGGTAAAGGATATTCCCTCAAGGCCCAGTCCTCTGTTTTTAAAAGCTACCTCGCAAACGCGGGAAATGGCAATGTTTTGAAAGAAAGCCCAAATATATAATATATATAAAATATATATATATATATATATATATTATATAATAATATATATATAATATATATATATATAATATATATATTCATTCTTGCTCGCCTCACCCCATCTCAACGCCACACTGCTCTACAGGAAACAGTACAAGATGTACGAAAGAAAAGGAGAAATAAAAACATATACATTCTCTTGTCCTCCACACCTATCCGCCCCCTGCGTCACCCGGGGACGCCAGGAAACAGACAAAGAATGCCCCCCATCCGTTCACATTCACAAACGAGCTGTCATTTGTAATGCACAGAACCACAGCCCCCTATCCACATCCAGGGCCCACAGACCTTTCCAAGCCCCAAACCTTTCACATGCCCTGGTTCAGGTCCATTAACGGCACGCCGATCCTAATAACCACATTGTTTCCAATCACTTTATTCGTGCAGGGCCTTTTACCCTCCACATGTTCTCTTATAAATCTATCAACATTTCCACTCTTTTTCTGTGTGTACGGCTCCAAAACGCCTCTTTTTTCTATTTCACGAGCACTGGTTATTTATCCTACACTCACTACCCTTTCTAATCTGCCACCTCCCACCTTTCGCTTGCCACACGTACTCCTGGCACTTTCCCATCACTGCTTCCCTAAATACCTTCCTTTCCCTTATCTACTCCCCTCATTTCATTGTTCTCACCTTTTGCCATTCTACACTAAATACCTGCTGAAATTTTTCTTCACACAAGTTCCTTTCTAAACTCACTACTCTCACCACTTTTCTTCTCCCCGACATTTTTTCCCTTTTTTTTCGAAACCTCTACAAATCTTACCTCGGTTCCTCAAGATTGTGATTAGAATCACACCAGCTGCCTCTCAGCACTTTTACCTCCAAAAGTGCCCTCGTTTACCCTCCTATCAATTAACATGTTCTGATAATCCCCGATGATTATCTCTCTTAAACTCACTACGTATACTTATGTATATCACTCTTTTTGAATCAGGTTTTCCCCCTTTCCCCAGTCTTTTTTCAGCACACAGCTTCACAAACTCTTCACCATTCCCCCCATAACAGTGAATACCCCTGCAACCAAATAACCCCCAACAAACATTGTTTCCCCTTCACATTTAAATCTGCCATCACTAATACCCGGTCTCTGCACCAAAATGCGACACATTCACTCGCTCCCTTTTCCCATGAAAATTTCTTCTCTTTGACCATTTGCATAAGCACCAATAATCACCCATCTCTCGCCATCCCCCATTTAGTTTTACCCACATTCAATCTAGAATTTACTTCTTTAAAAGTATCACATACTCCCCAAAACTCCTGCTTCGGGAGTAGCCCAAACTCCCTTTCCTTTGCTCTTTCCTCTCACTAACCCTTACTTAATTCCTAAGAAAATTTCCGAATCATTCTTCCTCTTACCCCTTGAGTTCGTTTCACTCAGAGCTAGAACATCCGGGTGTCCCTTTTTTCAACATACTATCTGTATCTCCTCTCTTCTCATCATGGTTATATCCACACGCAGTCAGACACCCTAATCTGAGCCCTTTTAGGAAGATGACACTCCTAAAATTGGCTCCTTGTGTCCCTCTTGTAGAAATTTAGATACAAGAAGGGGAGGTTTCGAAAACCCCCCCCCGTTCCCGTTTCCCCTTTAGTCGGCTTCTGTGATACGTAGGGAGGACGGAGGAGAATTCTATCCCTCATATATATATATATATATATATATATAATATATTATATATTATATATATATATATAAGAAATATAATATATATTTTAAACCAATCTTTGTAAGTGCCAAAATCATCCTTGAAAATTTTTTACCCATTTCCATACATCACCTCTACACACTCCCTTATTTTCACCACTCCAACCCTCATATAAACAGCCTTAACCCGGCTCCATGTTTGCCCAAGGCAAATCCACACCCGTGATTCCGGTAATCATACTTCTCAACCTAACCCCTCAACCCCTGTTTTTAATGCCTGAAATTTATTTGTCTTTTTTAAAATAACACTATCCCCACCCAAAGAAAGAACAACGGCATTCCTCCATTAGTTCTTTTGAAACGCGTCTCAGAAATGGGCCTTAAACCTTTCATAACTTTTTTTTCCCTTTAGTCTCACTATTCATCGCTACTTTTCCCGCCTCTTTGAAGCAGCTAAACCCTACATCCCACTCCAGATGGGAATTTATCGTTAGTCTCCATCCAGACACAGAACAAAGCCACACTTCCATCCCAATAGAAAATTGAAAGTTTTTTTCGGAAACTTTCTTAAAAAAAACAACCTTTTTCCATCACCTAAAGGATAAGAACTAATATCTGGCCGTTTCTTTCTGCAAAATCTGCGCTCTTCCACTGCACATCTGGAATGTTCTGCTGCACTTCTATCTTTTGTGAAGTAGAACTGTCTGCAGCAAATCTGTTGTTTTGCTGCTTATGTGAACTGTTTTTGCATATACCTTAGCACTTTTTGCTGCACCCCGTGGAAAAGTTCTGCTATACACTTTAAACACTTTTTTCGCACATATGGACTTCTGTTTCACATTTAGACTGTTTTGCGCACATATTGACGGTTTTTGGCGTTCATCTGGAATATTCTGGGTGAACAGCTGGCAGCTCTGTGCACATCTGGATGTTCTGGGTCACATCTGGGCTGTTTTTACTGTACAGATGGCCGGTTTCTGCCGCAGTTCTTCTTTCCCTCCCCGTTAAAGGAGTTCTGACTCCGGTGTGAGAACGAGCTTATGAGTTAATCGTAAATTCTCACGAGCCTGATGAGACTTCAGAGTATAAGGAAGACTTTTACCTCAAAAACTTAAGATTTTTCCAGCAGCTTTCCAACCCTTCTTCCTTACACTTCCACCTCTTCTCTTTGTCCTGCAAGTTCACCGTAGCCATATATATTAATAATGGGTCCCTTACCTATTATCCTTCTGGTTGAGTACCTTAAAACCCTCTTAGTGTTTGCTTCTTACCATTGATTTTTTCTCTGTCTTTCTAAAAAATTTCCAAAAGATCTACATCCGGAAAGTAACTCATATGAAATAACGCCAGATTTTTTGGGGGCCTGATTCAGTTGGGTCCGCCCCTGGGCGACTCTCTGCATGCTTGTGCGTTTAACGCTGACCCACTACACTATAAGCTCTCACACCCGGGCGAAACTCTGAGCGTGTATCGCCCAACCATCCAGATTGTTATTATCTAGTTTCCGATATTTTTCCCAGGCCTCACTGCCTTGCTGGTCCGCACTCATAAATCGAGGATTCCAGTCGGCTGTATCTTTGTGTGAGCTTACGAAGTGGTTACCGGACCCCGCCCCGATTGAGGGCATACCCCTAGTGAAAAGTCATCCCATTTTTGAGGCTGTGTCACTGAAGTACAGTCTCGCCTAAAGAACTTGGGGCTGAAAGAGCCGGAAAGAGGTACTTAGCTATACCAAAATCTCTTATTTTTCAGGAAAAATCTCTCGGGAAAACTTATGATATTTTATATATAAAATATAATATATATATATATAAAATATATATATATATATATATATATATATATAAAATATATTTTTTTTTTTTTTTTATACTTTGTCGCTGTCTCCCGCGTTTGCGAGGTAGCGCAAGGAACAGGACGAAAGAAATGGCCCAACCCCCCCCCCCCCTACACATGTACATACACACGCCACACACGCAAATATACTACCTACACAGCTTTCCATGGTTTACCCCAGACGCTTCACATGCCTTGATTCCAATCCACTGACAGCACGTCAAACCTGTATACCCCATCGCTCCCCCAATTCACTCTATTCCTTTTCCCCCCTTCACCCTCCTGCATGTTTACCCCGATCACACAAAATCTTTTTCACTCCATCTTTTTCCCCCTCCAATTTGGTCGCCCTCTTTTCCTCGTTCCCCCCACCTTCCGACACATATAACCTCTTTTGGGCAATCTTTCCTCACTCATTCTCTCCATGTGCCCAACCATTTCAAAACACCCTCTTTGCTCTCTCAACCACGCTCTTTTTATTTCCACACAACTCTCTTACCCTTACGTTACTTATCGATCAAACACCTCAACCACAACATTGTCCTCAAACATCTCATTTCCAGCACACCATCCTCCTGCGGCACAACTCTATCCAAGCCCCCGCCTCGCACCATACAACATGTTGGAACCACTATTCCTTCAAAAAATACCCATTTTTGCTTTCCGAGATAATGTTCTCGACTTCCACACATTTTCAGGCTCCCAAATTTTTGGGCCCCCCCCCCCACCCTATGGGTCCACTTCCGCTTCCCTGGTTCCTCCGCTGACAGATCCACTCCCAGAATCTAAAACACTTCACTTCCACCAGTTTTTCTCCATTCAAATACAACTCCCAATTACTTGACCTCAACCCTACTGTTTCCTAATAACCTTGCTCCCCTTTTTCACATTTACTCTTAACTTTCTTTTTTCCACACACTTTACCAAACTCAGTCACCACTTTCTGCAGTTTCTCACTGATCAGCCACCGCGCTGTATCATCAGCGACAACAACGACTCACTTCCCAAGCTCTCTCATTTCCCAAAGACTTCATACTTTCCCCTCTTTCCCGGGCTCTTGCATTTACCTCCCTAAAACCCCCTCCATAACAAATAAACAACCATGGAGGCATCACACACCCCTGCCGCAAACCTACATTCACTGAGAACCAATCAAATTTCCTCTCTTCCCATATAATATAATATATTATATATATATATTATAATATATATATTATAATATATATATTTGCTTTGTTTGCTGTCTCCCGTTTTCGAGTAGCGCAAGGAAACAGACGAAAGAAATGGCCCAACCCACCCCCCCTACACATGCCTTGATTTCAAACCACTGACAGCACGTCAAACCCCCGGGAAACCACATCGCCCAATTCACTCTATTCTTTGCCCCTCCTTTCAAACCCTCCTGCATGTTCAAGCCCCGATCACACAAAATCTTTTTTTACTTTCCCTCTTTTTCCACCTCCAATTTGGGCTCCCTCTTCTCCTCGTTCCCTTTCCCCCTTTCCCACACATATATCCACTTGGCAATCTTTTCCCCACTCATTCTCTCCATTGACCAAACCATTTCAAAACACACTCTTCCCGCTCTCTCACCACGCTCTTTTTATTTCCACACATCTCTCTTACCCTTACTTACTTACTCGAAACTAACCACCTCACACAAAACATTGTCCTCAAACATCTCATTTCCCAGCACATCCATCCTCCTGCGCAACAACTCTATCCATATCCACGCCTCGCAAACCATACAACTTGTTTTTGGGAAACCACTATTCCTTCAAACATACCCATTTTCTTTCCGAGATAATGTTCTCGACTTCCCCCACATTCTTCAAGGCTCCCAGAATTCCCCGCCCCCTCCCACCCTAATGTCCACTTCCGCTTCCATGGTTCCATCCGCTGTCCCGATCCACTCCCCCGATATCTAAAACACTTCACTTCCTCCAGTTTTCTCCCATTCGAACTCACCTCCCAATTGAATTGAAACCCCCAAACCCAACTGTCCTAATAACCTTGCCTTAATCACATTTACTCCTTAACTTTCTTCTTTCACACACTTTACCAAACTCAGTCACCAGCTTTGCAGTTCTCACATGAATTTAAACCACCAGCGCTGTATCATCAGCGAACAACAAATGACTCACTTCCCAAGCTCTCTCATCCCCAACAGACTTCATACTTGCCCCTTTTCCAAAACTCTTGCATTCACCTCCCTAACACCCCCATCCATAAACAAATTAAAAAACCCAAAGGAGAACGTCACCACCCCTGCCGCAAACCTACATTCACTGAAAAACCAATCACTTTCCTCTCTTCCTACACGTACACATGCCTTACACCTCGATAAAAATTTTTCCACGGCTTCTAACAACTTGCCTCCCACACCAAAATATTCTTAATACCTTCCACAAGCATCTCTATCAACTCTATCATATGCCTTCCTCCAGATCCATAAATGCTACATAAAAAATCCGTTTGCTTTTCTAAGTATTTCTCACATACATTCTCAAAGCAAACACCTGACCCAAACACATCCCTACCACTTCTAAAAACCATATATATATATATATAATATATATATATTATATATATATAAATATATATATATAAATATATGATTTGTGTATTTGTGTTTGTATTTCAGTGGGACACAGTATGCGCGTAATAATTATTTGCGATATGGGGGGGGGGGGGTCAATAGCAGGTCCCCAGTGCACTTTTGTTGTTTATCACATCGAACGGGAGATGGGCAATGAGCAATGAGCTAAAATGATCTCCCCTTTACGAGGTTTAATCACACGAAAGGAAACGGGGGTTTTAAAACGCGTTTCATTTTCCCTCTTGTCCATCAGGGTGGCGGGAAACCCTCCCCTCTCATTTTTTTTAAATTTTTCCAAAAGAAGGAACAGAAAGGGGGGCCCATATGAGGATATTCCCTCAAAGGCCCAGTCCTCGTTCTTAACGCAAAAAAACCTCGCTAATGCGGGAATGGCAAAATAGTTAATGAAAAAAAAAAAAAATATATATATATATATATATATATATATAAAATATAATATATATTATACTTATCGCTGTCTCCCGCGTTAGCGAGGTAACGCAAGGAAACAGATCAAACAAGGGCCCAACCCACCACATGTATTACATAAACGCCCACATGCTCACATATACATACCTAACCATTTCAACGTATACGTACATTATACATAACCCAAATTTTTACACATGTACTATATTCATACTTGCTGCCTTCATCCATTTTTTCACCAACAACCCGCCACACAAAAATGGGGACACCCTCACCCCGGGCCCCGAGCGAGGTAGCGCAAGGTTAAAGACAACAAAGCCAATTGTTTTACACTCAGTCTCCTGCGTCATGTATAATGCCCGAAACCACAGCTCCCTTCCACATCCAGGCCCCACAAAACTTTTTCCCTGGTTTACCATACACTTCACATGCCGTGGTTCAATCCATTGACAGCACGTCGACCCCGGATACCACATCGTTCCAGTTCACTCTACGTCTTTCACCCTCCTGTATGTCCGGCCCCGATCGCTCAAATCCTTTTGACTCCATCTTTCCCCTTCCCAAATTTGGGCTCCCTTCTCCTCGTCCCTCCATCCCCAACACATATATCCTCTTTGTCAATCTTTCCTAACTCATTTTTTCGATGTGACCAAACCATTTCAATACACATAAAAGAAAGAGGCCCGGAGGGCAAGAGAAAGGTGAAAAAGTGAAAAAGAGACAAAAAGAAGTTTGGGTGAGAGAGTACATTTGATTTTAGGGGGAATAAAAAGATGTTTTGGGAAAAAAGTAAATAAGGTGCGTAAGACAAGGGAGCAAATGGGAAAATTCAGTGTAGGGGCTAATGGGGAGTGATAACAATAGTGGTGATTGAGAAGGAGATTTGGGGGGAGTATTTTGAAAAAATTTTTTTGATTTTGTTTGATGATAGGTGGCAGATATAGGGTGTTTTGGGGCGGGTGGTGTGCAAAGTGAGAGCGTTGGAATTTTATTGGTAAACAGAGAAGAGGTAATAAAAGCTTTTCGGAAAATGAAAGGCCCGGGAAGGCAGCGGTTGGATGGGTTTTGCAGTTTGGGAAATTTTTTAAAAAAGGGGGGGTGACTGTATTGTTGACTGGTTGGTAGGTTATTTAATTATGTCTGATTCATGGTGAGAAGTGCCTGAGGATAGCGGAATAGCCTTGCATAGTGCCATTGTACAAAAGGCAAAGGGGATAAGAGTGAGTGCTCATATTACAGAGGTATCAAGATTGTTGATATCCTGGGAAATTATATGGGAGGGTAATTGATTGAGAGGGTGAAGGCATGTACAGAGCATCAATTGGGTAAGAGCAGTGTGGTTTTCAGAAGTGGTAGAGGATGTGGTGGATCAGGTGTTTTGCTTTTAAGGAATGTATGTGAGAAATACTTAGAAAGGCAAATGATTTGATGTAGCATTATGGATCTGGAGAAGCATATGATAGAGTTGATAAGATGCTCTGTGGAAAGGGATTAAGAAATGTATGGTGTGGGAGGCAAGTGTTAGAAGCAGTGAAAAGTTTTATCGAGGATGTAAGGCATGTGTAACGTGTAGGAAAAGGAAAGTGATAGGTTCTCAGTGAATGTAGGTTGCGGCAGGGGATGTGTGATGTCTCCCTATGGCTGTTTAATTTGTTTATGATGGATGGGGTTGTTAGGGAGGTGAATGCAAGATAGTTGGAAAGAGGGCAATTGCTTATATGCATCAGTTGTGGATGAAAGAGCTTGGGCAGTGAGTCAGCTGTTGTGTCCTGATGATACAGCGCTGGAGCAGTGATTCCATGCGAGAAACTGCATAGCTGGTGACATGGAGTTTGATAAAGTGTGTGAAAGAAGAAAGTTAAGAGTAAAGTGAATAAGAGCAAGTTATTGGTACAGTAGTGGGTTGAGGGTCAAAGTCAAGTGGGAGGTAAGTTTGAATGAAAGAAAAACTGGAGGAAAAAGTAAAAGCGTTTTTAGATATCTGGGAGTGGATCTGGCACGGATGGAACCATGAAGCGGAAGTATCATAAGGGTGGGGGCGGGGACGTAAATTTTGGGAGCCTGTAGAATGTTTGGAAGTCCGAGAACATTATCTCGAAAGCAAAAATGGTATGTTTGAAGGAATAGTAGTTCCAACAATGTTGTTATGGTTGCGAGGCGGTGGGCTATTGGATAAGTGGTGCGCAGGAGAGTGTATGTGCTGGAAATGAGGTGTTTTGTGGACAAATATGTGTGTAGGTGTTTTGACGAGTAAGTAATAAATAGGTAGAGAGATGTGTGGAAATAAAAAGAGTATGGTTGAGAGAGCAGAAGAGGGTGTTTGAAATGGTTTGGTCACATGGAGAGACAATGAGTGAGGAAAGATTGACCAAGAGGAATATATTGTGTCGGAGGTGGAGGCACGAGGAACGTGGAGACCAAAATTGGGAGGTGAAAGATGGAGTGAAACAGATTTTTGAGTGATCGGGGCCTGAACATGCATGAGGGAGAAAGGCGTGAAAGGAATTGGATGAATTGGAACGATGTGGTATACGGGTCGACGTGCTGTCAATGATTGAACAGGGCATGTGAAGCGTCTGGGGTAAACCATGGAAAGGTGTGGGGCCTGGATGTGGAGAAAAGGGAGCTGTGGATTCGGTTCATTATTACATGACAGCTAGAGACTGAGTGTGAACGAATGTGGCCTTTGTTGTCCTTTCCTACGCTACCTCGCAACATGAGGGGGGAGGGGTTGTTTATTTCCCATGGTGGTGAGGTGCGAGTGGGAATAAATAAAGGCAGACAGATGCATTATTATAACATGTGGTATATATGTATATGTCTGTGGTGTGTATATATATGTGAACATTGAAGATGTATAGGTATGTATATTTGCGTGGTGGACGTGTGATGTTATATACATTTGTATGTGGGTGGTGTTGGGCATTTCTTCGTCTGTTTCCTTGCGCTACCTCGCTAACGCGGGAGACAGTGCGACAAAGCTAAAATAAATAAATAATAAATGAAATATATATATATATATATATTGATGGTAAGATATACTAAATATATATATATATATATATATATATATATATATATATAATATATAATATATAAATATAATATATATAATATTCATATATGTGTGTGTGTGTGTGTGTGTGTGTTAATGCTCTTCGGCATATTCTTCCCTTATATCCACCTACATCCCCAATCGGTCACAAGTGCCGTGATCGTCCTCTCCCTGTAATACCCTTGCCATAGTTGGCGAGGTGCCGTCCCGACCCCCTGCGACCCATCACGCTCGTCGTGGTGTTTTACCACGTTGTATTTCCCTCATGTTATCGTCACTCTCACAGCCGAACTTGCTTCCATGACGGTGATTTCATTGTGCCCTCCTCTGTCTGTGGCCAAATGCTACAATACCCCGGTACACAGTCCTGACACCAGCACGCTTGTGTAATCCTTTTATGGCGAACGTCTCACTCTCTCTCTCTCTCTCATCTCTCTCATCACCTCTCTCCTCTCTCTCTTCTCTCTCTCTCCATCTCTCCCATCCTCTCTCTCTCTTCTCTCATCTCTCGCTCTCTCTCTCTCTCTCTTCATGGTGTGTGTGGTGTGTGTATGTTTGGCAGGTCTCTCCCTGTCCCGTCCTGGCACACATAACCTTAGCTTTACTCT
>NW_027264886.1:0-13105 GCF_036320965.1 Panulirus ornatus
ATTCTCTGAAATGTCGCCCTCACTCTGAATTATAAGCAGTGGTTGTGCAAACCAGCAGGAAGGAAGTAGAGGATTAGAGTTAGAGAGAGAGAAAGAGTTCAAATCGTTTTAGAGGGTATTAACATTCTTGTCATTGCCAATGCTTTACGGTAACTTGATCCCATGTTTGTTTTTACTTGAAAATTAAAGATTGGTTTGTAATGCATCGTTTTGCTTTCAGGTTCCTTTTTCCACTTGTTCTCATAACCTCATTGCCTTGTACTCAGAAAATGTCTTTATGGTTTACATTGTCGGATTTATCCAGCATTGTATAAAGTCCCTAAATACTAAGAAAACTGAGATATATTTTTCTTCATCTCTACACAGCAGGTTTCATAGGGGTGGAATCAGTCTTGTATCCCGTGTTGGTACGTTCTTCATGTTTATCTTATTAGCAGTTCAGAGACCAGAGCTGGACATCATACTCATGGTGGGACTTTCCTAGCTCGCTGGAGAGTGACAGAACTGTTTCTAGCGTTCTGTGGTGGACGTTCCTTGCTATAAGACCTGGCAATTGGTTTTCTTTATAATTTTCTTCTATATACTGTTGAATGTACTTCACTAAAGTTTAGCAAAGTTTTGCATTCCATTTTCATCCATGTTTCTGAAGTTGCAATTTTCTTTTTTCAAGTGAGAGGATATGACATCATATATTATGGTGCGTTCTCTTCCGACATTATGCATTTGATGTAAAAGTAAACTAGGCTAAGTTTGTATTTCAATTTCTATTAGACTTACGATTAACTTTTCAGGGCCACTTTTTTGTATGTTTATATCCCAACTGGTATTTGTATCTCGACTGAACCATCTTTTCTGTCCTAATCTCACTTGACCTCAGTATAGTGGACTGGAAAACCCTGTCTGCCTGGACCTGGTCGGTGACCCCTGCCTGACCTGACCTGCTAAGTCCGGCCGGGGTCACACTGACCTACTGGGATTCCCGATCATCCTAATGTTGACCACTGTTTATTTTTCCTGTTATGGCTGACCTATTGTATTTCTACCTTTATGTAGCATTAGGTTAATGTTCTCGTTACGCTTCCTCTATCATGTTCATACGGAGGTTGTCCCTATCATGAAGGTTAATATCACCGCTGGATTGGTCCTTGAGATTTAGAATAGGAAAATAGCACATTGTCCTCCTCCATACTGAAGTTATTCCAATGGAAAAACAAAAAGGAAAAAGGAAAACAAAAATATGATATTTTTGGGTACTTAGATTAATTTCATGACAATTTATAAGTTTACTGATCCTTTACAATTATTTTCGAATGTGTTCAGTACATATACATGGTTATCACATACGTGGTTACTTTACAATAAGAAGTACTGGCCATTAATCTATACATGAGTGATCTATGATGCTGTTGATTCTTCGTCTGTTTAGATGAGTGAAGGATGAGGAGACCAAAATTTTGACAGGAGAACATATTGATGGGACAGCCACACTCTGGCTGACAAGACTGCTACATTTCACATTGTTTAGGAGATGAATTACTAGTTTAGTCTTCAGTGGTGTCCACAAGACTGCTACATTTCACATTGTTTAGGAGATGAATTACTAGTTTAGTCTTCACTGGTGTCCACAAGACTGCTACATTTCACATTGTTTAGGAGATGAATTACTAGTTTAGTCTTCAGTGGTGTCCACAAGACTGCTACATTTCACATTGTTTAGGAGATGAATTACTAGTTTAGTCTTCAGTGGTGTCCACAAGACTGCTACATTTCACATTGTTTAGGAGATGAATTACTAGTTTAGTCTTCAGTGGTGTCCACAAGACTGCTACATTTCACATTGTTTAGGAGATGAATTACTAGTTTAGTCTTCAGTGGTGTCCACAGGGTAAACAATGTTGGTGGAAAATGTCATTCGTCCTCGACTCCTGCTTCCTCACCACTGTACCGTCGCTCCTCGCTTCTGCATCATTCATTCCCAACTTCTTCTCACAGACGTTTTGTACGTCCGCCTCTCTTTGCCTTCCTCTTCTGCTGCTTCATCCATCATCCCCTCCCGGCTCTCTCACTATCACCATCCCGTTTATCATACACCATGTGCCACAGTCTCAAGGGATAAGATTTTTCTTCGGTGTCCAATATATCATGTATATCAGCCCAAACTCCTGAACATTGTGAATGGAAAACTGATCCTTTCAGTTCATGTCTATATATGTTGCAAACAACACCTACAAAACTCCTTTTTAAAATGATTATATTTGCAAAGAAAGAACAGTAGTAATGATACCGATCATGATATATATTACTGCAGTTGGAGGAGCAAGGGAAAACGGCGTTGAGAAGAGTTGCTCTTTCCCGAGAGTGAAGCAGAGTACCAGCTGTGTCAGGAGGGCCACTCCTGCCCGCTGGCCACCAGCTGTGGTCACCGTCAAGACTTGGTCTTATTATTCTTTTCTTAGTGTCCACCACGATCCCTGACAGTAGTCTTAACATCATAAGAGACAATACGCTACTAACGGGTGCCACAAGCCACAAACACAGACTCTATTATGTTGAATATTCTAATGCAGTCGTCAGGACGGAAGATCCGTCGGTGTACTGTCAGTCAACATAGGATAGTCTTCACTCATGTATATACTCATTGTCATATTGTTGTTGACATACAAACTGATTACACAATGCCTGTTGATTATGCTAATATCACAGAGTAAACTTCCTTTATAAGGTTTCAGAGACGACCATTAGGATGATAAAGTTGACAGAGAGGAGCCTTATGCAGAGTCCACCTAGAAATCCTAAGAAACATGAAGCTATGTTTAAGTTAAAGTCATCCACTCAGACCTTAAGTTTGTTGCAAGTCCCGAGTGGTCTGTGTGGCGTCCCTTTTATGTCCTCAAGCAAAGTTAGAAAATGTGGCTCAGCATCTCTCCTCGAAGCTGAAGATAATTTTGTCCTTTCAACACAATCTGAGCAAGAGGTCGAGAGCCTTTCTGTTACGTTATGTACAAGAATAATGTACTTGGAACCCTTCAACACGAAGAACAACCCCACAGTTGACTATGGAACACGTTTACATAACATGTTATCTAATCCTGTGTTAGACATACTTTTGGAGCGAAAGGAAAGAAATAAAAAGTCTTTTCATTTCTTCAATAGAGAATCTTAACTCGCTTCTTACATTTACAAGTCATATTCTTGAAAAGTTCATGAAGTCTTACGAGGTGGATTTTGCGATATCTTAAATGATGCTTAACATAATGATGTTTTTAGTAGCTCGAAGTAAGAAGAGAATTGTTCGATTCCAGACTTCCAGAGTCCAGCAGGTGGGTAATATCGTTTGTATCTTATCTACTGTGGTTCATCTTGTAAGATGAGGTAACTGTGATGTGTCCCTACATGAGACCATAACATACATAGACTGTATAGCCTCACTTGTTACATGAACCATGTATTGTCCTGATTCATGGGCAGTAACGCTAACCAATAAATCACGGAAGATCAAATATTGTTAAAACGCTGTATTATAAGATGATACAATAAGGAACTAGAATACATAAATATCCATGTAATAAGAAAACGAGTCAGTACAGTACCTTGGATCTTATCAGAAGAATTCATGTACCACAGACAAGCGTAGCAAATTTTTTCAACTAGACGAACGTGAACAGTGTAATTTGTATCTAAATATGATGATGTTTCATGACGTTGCGATACCTGTAATGTTACATCGGGATGTTTGGAGCAGATGATGTTGAAGGCACTTTACTATACATAGTATCATTTACATAAATGTTATACGTATATACTTTTCTATATACTATACAGGTTATGAACATATTAGGCCAAAATATACACTTATTATTCATATGAATGAGTGAAAATAAACTAAGACATACAGAAGAGAAATTATTATTATTCACAGACAATGTTAGGTTCCTTAGCAAGAAACACAGATTACAAGACACCAGAAACTGTTCTCACACTTCACAATTCTCTAGTAAGACCACACCTTGAATATGCAGTCCAGTTTTGGTGCCCAAACTATAAAAAGATGCCGAGGAAAAACTAGGGAAGTACAATGAAGCGCGACAAAATTGATCCCATCTTTTAGCAATCTGTCATACGAGGGAGAGGCTAAAACGATTGGATAACGTAAATCACGAACATCTTTTCGAAATACAAGAAAATACGGGTACCAGGACAAATGGAATAAAACTCAAAGCTAAAAGATGAAGTACGCACGTGGGAAAAGCTTTTTTTCCTATAGGTGTGTTGAGCACTGGAATAAGTTACCGTCAGACGTAGTGAATGCTAACACTATAAATTCCTTCAAAAGTCGTTTAGACAAATATTTCATAAATTCAGGAATAGTATGAGAAAAAGCCAGAAATAAACGTATAAACGACAGCGGTAACATGGACACTAATGAGCAGCAGCGGGGAGTCAGTAATAGCTAAAAAAGTACTGAGTGGAAGTAAATTTTTCTTGTCAAGTTATTTTTCGGATAACCCCAATCGTGGTCCAATCAGATCTCCTGTGTCTGTCTTTCTCGTGTACACTCATGTAAACACTCCGTCACGCCACCCTCTCCAGTAGCCTACCCACACTATCACACCACCCTCTCCACCAGCCCACTTACACAATCACACCACCCTCTCCACCAGCACACTTACACCATCACACCACCCTCTCCACCAGCCCACTTACACCATCACACCACCCTCTCCACCAGCCCACTTACACCATCACACCACCCTCTCCACCAGCCCACTTACACCATCACACCACCCTCTCCACCAGCCCACTCACACCATCACACCACCCTCTCCACCAGCCCACCCATAACACCACGTCACCCTCTCCACTAGCCCACCAACATACGTACAACACCCACTCCAACATCCCACCAACATTATCACACCACTCAATCCACCAGCCCACCCACACCATCAAGCCATCCAATCCACCAGCCAGCCCACACCATCATGCCACCCAAACCAACAGGCAACCAAACCATCATGCCACCCTCTCCGCCAGCCCACCTACACCATCACGCCACCCTCTCCGCCAGCCCAACTACACCATCACACCACTTTCTCCACCAGCCCAGCCGCACAATCAAGCTACCCTCTCAACCACCGACCCCACACCATCACGCCACCCTCTCCACCAGCCCACCTACACAATCACACAACGTTCTCCACCAGCCCAACAACACAATCACGCTACCCTCTCCACCAGCCTACTAACACCATCACACCACCCTCTCCAACAGCCAATCCACACCACGCCACCCTGCAACCAACCCAGCCACACCATCATGCCACCGTCTCCATCAGCCAACCCACACCATAACCCCACCCTCTCTAACAGCCCATCCACACCATCACACCACCCTCTCTACCAGCCCACCCAAGACATCAAGCTACATTCTCCACACACCCACCCACACCATCACACCATCCTCTCCACCAGCCCACCCACACCATTATGCCAGTCTTTCCACCAGCCCACCCACACTATCACGCCACCCTCTCCAACAGCCCACCCACACCATCACGCCACCCTCTCCACCAACCCACCTACATCATCGCACCAACCTATCCATCAGCCCACCCAAACCATCACGCTACCCTCTTCACCAGCCCACCCACACCATCACGCCACCCTCTCCGCCAGCCCACCCACACCATTGCACCAACCTCTCCACCAGCCCACCCAAACCATCACGCTACCCTCTTCACCAGCCCACCCACACCATCAAACCACCCTCTACACCGGCCCACCCACATCATCACACCACCCACTCTAACAGCCCACCCACATTATCACGCTAACCTGGCTACCAGCCCACCCACATCATTATGCCACCCAATCCAGCAGTTCACCCACACCGTCACGCCACCCTCCCTACCAGCCCACCTACACGAACACACCACGTTCTCCACCAGCCCAGCAACACCATCACGCTACCCTCTCCACCAGCCTACCAACACCATCACACCACCTTCTCCAACAGCCAATCCACACCACACTACCCTACAACCAACCCAGCCACACCATCACACCACCGTCTCCATCAGTCCACGATCACGCCATTCGCCACACGATCACGCCATTCGCACCCCTAGCCCACCCACACCATCGCATCACCCGCTTCACTAGCCCACCCATTCCATCACACCACCCTCTCCACCAACCCACCCACACAAGCAGCCCCCACACACAATCACACCACCTGCTCCAACAGCCCACCCATATCATCATACCAGCCACTCCACCAGCCCATGGCACCAGCACGCCCCCGCTCCACCAGCCCATCCACACTATCACGCCACCCTCTCCACCAGCCCACCCACACGACCCAGAAGCCCACAGGTCCATCCCTGCACCTCCAGCTTCCCTGATCCCTGCCGTTGACAGCTGGTGATTGCATGTCTTCATTATCCTACCATGTCTGGCCGGCCGCCAAAATCTGGCTTTGATGGCCGGGAGAGTGGCAGGTGGCAGGAGGGTCGGTAGGTGAGCCTCTGTCACCTGAACCAGTCAGATAGTGGCAGGTGGCAGGAGGGTCGGTAGGTGAGCCTCTGTCACCTGAACCAGTCAGATAGTGGCAGGTGGCAGGAGGGTCGGTAGGTGAGCCTCTGTCACCTGAACCATTACATCTAAGATACCTGCTGATGGCTGATGAAGAGAGAGGACCTTCCTGCAGAAGTTGTGCTGACGCTGGTTGGATGTGTTGTGGGCGTCAAGGGCAGGGAGAAATATGATGATCAGCTTCCCTGACTCTTGATTAGATGAAGAATAGACATTACCTCGCCGATTACTCAGGTTCATGGTACACTGTGCTCTTTAGGTGCCACAGGGGTAATAGAGTGGTCGGTGGAGTCTTGCTCTTAGTCTGGCCTCATCTTGATCCTGTGTCGAAAATGTTGCAGCTGTAGATGACATCGTTAACATTATTGTGGAAATTAAAAATAACCTTCTATAAAACAGGTAGGATTAGTTCCCAGATCCTGGCAGAGACACTAAAGGTCGACATAAGACCAGTTAGCAGAAATGTATAAAGAAAACAATTTGATCATATCTTGATATCATAACACCAGGATGATGAGAATCCTTTACCAGTAGCCCCAGGCGAGGGTTCTGCCTAAACTTGCTAGATAGTGCAACCTGCCCACGATGACAACGTAGTAGACTTAGTTCTAGCTACAAATGAAGGTCTGGTCTGTAATACTGCAGTTAGAATAATACAATTGAGACCGACATATTACTTCTGAGTCAGATTAAAGCAACTTTTGCAATGTTGATGAACATGAAAGTCGTGAAAAATACCATATTTTAGACTTACAAATTCTTACAATCTTTGCATTGATCTTGACAGACAAATCTAAGATGATTTCCTCAATAAAGCGACGTTGATGTAGTTAGAGAAAGCTTCATAAAGACATTCACAGTGATAGAGGAACGTATATGCCAGTGTGCAGCAACCGATCATTTTCCAAAACTAAGCCAAAGTTGTGCAACAATGAAATGAAAAACAGGTTTCTTAGAAAATAGTAAAAATAAGCTTAAAGAAAATAGAATACATTATGGAATTTTGATCGAAAAGATAAGGGATTTTTACGTCAAATAAATAACAGTATGAAGCCTTTATTACAGAAAATTATAAGAGAATCCTCAAGGAATTTCGTAATTAACAAGATATTTGTTTCATGAATTACAGAACACGGTTCTGTTGCTAGGAAAGGGCACCATTCTGCAACATAATGATATATAGGTTGAAAATATACTAACATCAATCACTAACTGCAATGAAAATCAGTCATACGACAGACCTAAAACAATCTATCTGGGAGTTTAAAAGTAGCGAAATATTGGTAAGTTAAGCCCTTGACTGTTCTGTTTAATATATCATGTGGCAGTACTCAGATTAGGTAACAAGTTACTGCATGAAACTGTCTCCCAGTTAGCTTTACGTCTGCAGTTGGTAAACTTTTGTTATTCGAGACGACATTGTAAATACTTCAGAGGATTACCACTTAATAAAAGATTCTCATTATGGTTTTCCACGTAATCGTTCATGTCAGCCATATTTGCCTGATTTCTTCAAAGATATCACCGTCATGTATGATGAAAGTAAATGCGTTTGTCATTTATTCAGATTTTCAGAAAGCATTCAATAAAGTCCTTCATCAAAAATTATTAGCAAATGTTAAGTCACATGGCACGGATGGGGTTGCTCTTCGGTGGTCAAAACATTGGTTGACTTGCCGTAAACAAATAGCAGAAATTAATGGTAAGGCCTCAGAATGGGTAGACGTAACAATTAAAGCGCTGTAGGGATCAATTTATGCACAAGTACTCTTGTTCACATATGCTAATGACATCAAAATTCGTAGACGATACTAACCTGAGAAATAAACATACAACATAAATTGAACGTTTGCGTCTTCAAGCTCATATAGACAAACTGGTGGACTGGGCTCACTGGTGGCAGGTGAACAATGATAGGGATAAATGCAGTTTTACACATCGGCAGGAAAAACAAGAAGGCAAATTACAATATGAATTCTGTAATTTCTGTAGAATTACGAGAGGGAAACGAGGAAAAGGACTTAGGTTGAATATACCCTAATGACCTAAATCCAAGTAAGTAGTGCATAGGAGCAGTAAAGAAGGCGAACAATATTCATGGATTCAAAGGAAGGGCTTTAGTATATAAGTCTAGGGAAATAATCCTCACTCTGTACAATTCACTGCAGCGTCCCTTCCATTGTACTTGAGAAAATAAGACACAGAATGGACATAAATCAGCGACGGACAACCAAGATGATTCACGAACTGAAAAACAAAACCTATAGGAGCCGACAAGACGAATTAGATTTATTTAGCCTAGAAAAGAGAAGTTTAAGAAGAGATCTGACACAGGTATTCAACTTATGAAATGCTTTTATAAATTCAATATAAGCAGCTACATAAGATTAGATAAGTCTGGAAAGTGATAGTGTTCTTAAAGATGTACTGGGAACTGCTGACGTTAGTCTAGGACGTCACAGGCCTAATGATGTTGGTATAGAGGCTTGTAGGTTCTGGTATTGGTGTGGGGACAAGGAGGACCACTATTGTTAGTGCTGGCACACGGAAGGAAGATGGTGATGGATGAGGGAGTATGGGTCAGTATTGATGTTGGTATGGAAACGTTAAGGGCTGTGGTTGTGGTAAGTAGACACAGAAGGTTCCTTGTCTTGATGTAAGTCTAAAAATGCTCCCTGTGGGTGTTGGTGAGGAAGCATAGAAGTCTGCTGCTGTAAGCATGTCGATATCGTGGTCTATGGGTGTTAATGAGGAGGCAGAGAAGGCTGTAGGGGTCGCCATATGGAGGCTATAGTTGTTGGATGGAAAGCAAAGGAAGGTGTTGGTGTTGACATAAAAGAATAAAAGGATATAAATCATTGGTTACTTTAATTATAGTCTTTGATATTTCTTGAGTTACTACACCAGTCACACATACCATTGCTACTGAGTGGAACCCTACATCATCCTCACACTACCGTCCAGGACACTACACCATCCTCACACTACCGTCCAGGACACTACATCATCCTCACACTACCGTCCAGGACACTACATCATCCTCACACTACCGTCCAGGACACTACATCATCCTCACACCACCGTCCAGGACACTACATCATCCTCACACTACCGTCCAGGACACTACACCATCCTCACACTACCGTTCAGGACACTACACCATCCTCACACTACCGTCCAGGACACTACATCATCCTCACACCACCGTCCAGGACACTACACCATCCTCACACTACCGTCCAGGACACTACACCATCCTCACACTACCGTCCAGGACACTACACCATCCTCACACTACCGTCCAGGACACTACACCATCCTCACACTACCGTCCAGGACACTACACCATCCTCACACTACCGTCCAGGACACTACACCATCCTTACACTACCGTCCAGGACACTGCACCATCCACACACTACCGTCCAGGACACTACACCATCCTCACACCACCGTCCAGGACACTACATCATCCTCACACTACCGTCCAGGACACTACATCATCCTCACACCACCGTCCAGGACAATACACCATCCTCACACTACCGTCCAGGACACTACACCATCCTCACACTACCGTCCAGGACACTACATCATCCTCACACCACCGTCCAGGACACTACACCATCCTCACACCACCGTCCAGGACACTACATCATCCCCACACTGAGGTGAAGTTTTTTGAGGATGTATAGATTGTGATGAAAATATCAAGTTTGACCAAACCAACCACTTATCCTGCTCAGAATGTTTAGTAACGATGACGTAAATGTAGAAACTCATGTTTCACTTTAACCCACTGGTCATGTGTTAAGGATGTATATGAGTGATATCAGAGGCAGTCACAAGTGTATGTTCTGTATGTACACAAGACAATATTTTGTATATGATGAGGATCTTCCTGACTCACTGTAAAGGTTTGTAAGGAGTAATCTTCAGATCTGGTTACAAGTGATGCAACGACCAACTGTAACGTTATAGATTTACCTTATCAACAGCTGAATGAAAATCTGTTCACATAGTGACAGTAGAGGGTGAACTAAAGCAACCTATATATAAGCCTATGAAAGACATGAAATGACAGAAAGGCAAAAAATAACGTTTATCATAATGACGATCTTTATTCTAAAGAACTTAATCAAAGCATCTTTTTTAAAATCCATTCATCTTAACTGACCAACATACGTAAAATACCTGATCAGATTAATCAAATGTGTAGCTCTTAAGAAGCTTGGAAAACAGAGAGACATCTTTTGACTGACTTTCAGAGGCAGACTGAGAGGAGTGACACTGAGGAAACTCTTAATATATTCACTGGACTACTTTCAGTGAAGGGCGTAAATGGGGAGGTGATAACAAGTAGTGGTGATGTGAGAAGGAGATGGAATGAGTATTTTGAAGGTTTGTTGAATGTGTCTGATGACAGAGTGGCAGATATAGGGTGTTTGGGTCGAGGTGGTGTGCAAAGTGAGAGGGTTAGGGAAAATGATTTGGTAAACAGAGAAGAGGTAGTAAAAGCTTTGCGGAAGATGAAAGCCGGCAAGGCAGCAGGTTTGGATGGTATTGCAGTGAAATTTATTAAAAAAGGGGGTGACTGTGTTGTTGACTGGTTGGTAAGGTTATTTAATGTGTGTATGACTCATGGTGAGGTGCCTGAGGATTGGCGGAATGCGTACATAGTGCCATTGTACAAAGGCAAAGGGGATAAGAGTGAGTGCTCAAATTACAGAGGTATAAGTTTGTTGAGTATTCCTGGTAAATTATATGGGAGGGTATTGATTGAGAGGGTGAAGGCATGTACAGAGCATCAGATTGGGGAAGAGCAGTGTGGTTTCAGAAGTGGTAGAGGATGTGTGGATCATGTGTTTGCTTTGAAGAATGTATGTGAGAAATACTTAGAAAAGCAAATGGATTTGTATGTAGCATTTATGGATCTGGAGAAGGCATATGATAGAGTTGATAGAGATGCTCTGTGGAAGGTATTAAGAATATATGGTGTGGGAGGCAAGTTGTTAGAAGCAGTGAAAGGTTTTTATCGAGGATGTAAGGCATGTGTACGTGTAGGAAGAGAGGAAAGTGATTGGTTCTCAGTGAATGTAGGTTTGCGGCAGGGGTGTGTGATGTCTCCATGGTTGTTTAATTTGTTTATGGATGGGGTTGTTAGGGAGGTAAATGCAAGAGTCTTGGAAAGAGGGGCAAGTATGAAGTCTGTTGGGGATGAGAGAGCTTGGGAAGTGAGTCAGTTGTTGTTCGCTGATGATACAGCGCTGGTGGCGGATTCATGTGAGAAACTGCAGAAGCTGGTGACGGAGTTTGGTAAAGTGTGTGGAAGAAGAAAGTTAAGAGTAAATGTGAATAAGAGCAAGGTTATTAGGTACAGTAGGGTTGAGGGTCAAGTCAATTGGGAGGTGAGTTTGAATGGAGAAAAACTGGAGGAAGTGAAGTGTTTTAGATATCTGGGAGTGGATCTGTCAGCGGATGGAACCATGGAAGCGGAAGTGGATCATAGGGTGGGGGAGGGGGCGAAAATTTTGTGAGCCTTGAAAAATGTGTGGAAGTCGAGAACATTATCCCGGAAAGCAAAAATGGGTATGTTTGAAGGAATAGTGGTTCCAACAATGTTGTATGGTTGCGAGGCGTGGGCTATGGATAGAGTTGTTCGCAGGAGGATGGATGTGCTGGAAATGAGATGTTTGAGGACAATGTGTGGTGTGAGGTGGTTTGATCGAGTGAGTAACGTAAGGGTAAGAGAGATGTGTGGAAGTAAAAAGAGCGTGGTTGAGAGAGCAGAAGAGGGTGTTTTGAAATGGTTTGGGCACATGGAGAGAATGAGTGAGGAAAGATTGACCAAGAGGATATATGTGTCGGAGGTGGAGGGAACGAGGAGAAGAGGGAGACCAAATTGGAGGTGGAAAGATGGAGTGAAAAGGATTTTGTGTGATCGGGGCCTGAACATGCAGGAGGGTGAAAGGAGGGCAAGGAATAGAGTGAATTGGAGCGATGTGGTATACAGGGGTTGACGTGCTGTCAGTGGATTGAATCAAGGCATGTGAAGCGTCCGGGGTAAACCATGGAAAGCTGTGTAGGTATGTATATTTGCGTGTGTGGACGTGTGTATGTACATGTGTATGGGGGGGTTGGGCCATTTCTTTCGTCTGTTTCCTTGCGCTACCTCGCAAACGCGGGAGACAGCGACGAGGTATAAAAAAAAAAAAAAAAAAAAAAAAAACTTTCTCAATATAGGAAATTAAGGACAGGAAGGAAATCATAAGGGCAAAAGGAATTTCTGGCCTTCACCTGGTCTGCTGGAACCTGGGAGCGCTACCCATCCAACAGTGAAGCAAGAGGAACAAGGTACATTACTTCCCACAGGTTCCAGTGTGGGGAGAAAGCATTGATCTTCAAGGCTACAGGACCAGGCAATGAGGGATAATGATGTGATGAAAACTATTTCTCGTTGCATAGAGACCGACTGTAGAATGACTTCGGAGGTCGACCAGCCATATGTATA
>NW_027264889.1:0-8323 GCF_036320965.1 Panulirus ornatus
GTGGGTGGGTTTTTTGGGTTGGTTTGGGGATGGGGTGGGGAATTTGGGGCGTTGGGTTGGGTTGGGGTTTGGTTAGGTAGGTTAGTTGGGGAGGGGGTTTGTTGGGTTTTAGGTTGGGTTGGTTACGTTGTTTAAGTTCGAAAAGAGATGGTTTGATTGATTTTGGTAAGGTTAGATTAAGTTAGTGGTTTGGGGTTTGGGTTTAAGGTGGGTTGGGGTTTGGGTGGGTTGTGGGGTTGGGTTAATTAGGGTTGGATTGGGTGGAGTGGGTAACGTTAGGAAGTTAGGTTTTGGTTAGGGTAGGTTAGTTTAGAGTCCGTTGAGATCGGTTGGAATGAGTTTGGGTAAGTTAGATTACGTTGGGGTTGGTTTGGTTAAACTGGTTTGGTTGGTTGGGTTGGGTCGGGTATTAGTTAGGTTAAGGTTAGGTTTAAGGTTAGTTGATTGGGTTGGATTGGATTTGGGTTTTGGGGTAGGTTGGCTTAGGTTGGGTTAGGTTTAGTGGGTTTGATTAGTTATTTTTGAGTTCCGCTGAGATGGGTAGGGCGGTTAGGGTTGGGTTTGGTTTGCGTTGGTTGGGGTGGGTTTTGGGTTTGGGGTGATCAGGTTTAGGTTGGTTGGTTGGATTGGGTTATGTTTTGGTTAGTTGGTTAGGGCAGGTTAGGTTAGGTTGTTAGGTTAGATTAGAAATCCCGTTGAATGGTAAGTTGGTTGGATGGGTTGGGTTGGGTTTTGGGATGGGTTGGTGGGATGTTGGGTTTCGGTTTGGTTTTTTGGGTTCGTTTGGTTGGTTGAAGGTCGGGTTTGGTTGGGTTGATTAAAGGGAGGGTAGGTTAGTTTTAGCGGGTTGTTGGAATTTGGGTTGGATTGGGAGTTGGGTAAGGGTTAAGTTAGTGTTGATTAGGGGTTTAAGTTTTTGTGGTTGGGTTTAAGTTGGGTTGGGATAGGTGGTTGGGTTGGTTTGGTTTGGGTTTAGGTTAGGTGGTTTTGGTTTGGGTTGGTTGGGTTGGGTTTGGGTTAGGCGGGTTTCGTTAGGTTGGGGTTAGGTTGGTTTTGATTAGATTTTTGTTTGTTAGTTAGGTAAAGTTAGTTTTTGGATTGGGTTGGTTGGAATGATTTAGGTTAGGTAGTTTGGTTGGGTTTTGGAATTGGGTTATGCTAGGTTAGGTTGGTAGGTTGTTAGGTTTAGTTTTTAGGTTAGATTTGAGTCCGTTGAATGGGTAGATGGGTTGGATGGGTTGGGTTTGGTTGGTTGGGATGGGATGGGATGGGTTTGCGTTGGGGGTTTGGGGTTTGGGGTTGGTTGGGGTTTGGTTAAGTTAGTTAGGTTGATTTAGGCTTGGTTAGGTTGGGTTGGGTTTTGGTTAGGGTTAGTTTTTGAGTTCGAAAGAATGGTTGGATTGAGTTTCGGTAAGTTAATTAATTAGTGTTGGTTGGTTGGCGTTAAAGGTGGGTTGGGTTGGTTGGGTTAGGTTGGGGTTGGAAAATTAGGGTTGGGATTGGGTTGGGGGGGTTACGTTAGGAAAATAGTTTTTAGTTAGAAGGTTAGTTAGAGTTAGATGGGTTGAAGAGTTTTGGGGAATTAATTACGTTGGTTTGGTTGGTTAAAGCTGGTTGGGTTGGATTGGGTTTTTGTCGGTTAGGTTAGGTTAGTTAGGTTAGGGTTTTGGTTAGTTTGGTTAGATTGGATTGGTTTGGGTTGGGTGAGTTGGGTTGGGTTGGGTTGGGTTAGGTTATTAGTTAGGTTAAGTTAGTTTAAAGTCCCGAGATGGGTAGGGTGGGTTAGGGTTTGTTTGGTTGCGTTGTTTGGTATGGTTGGGTGGGATATCAGGTTATGTTAGGTGGGTTGGGTTGGATTTGGGTTAAATTTAAGGTTAAAGGGTTGGGTTAGGACAGGTTAGGTTAAGGGTTTTTAGGTTAATTAGAGTCCATTTATATTGGTAAGTGGGTGGAGTGGTTGGGTTGGGTTGGGATGGGAGGTTTGGAGGGGGTTTGGCGTTGGGTGGTTGGTTTGGGTTGGGTTTGGTTAGGTTTAGGTTGTTAGGTTGTTGGTTAGGTTGGGTTGGATTGGGTTAGGTTGGGTTGATTGGGCTAGGTGGGTTGGGGTTTGGTTAAATTTAGAGTTCGACGAGATGGTTGGTTGTCGTTTAGGTTAGGTAAAATTGGTTGCTGGGGGTTGGGTTGGTGGGTTTAGGATAGGTTAGGTTAGGTTAGGTTAGGTTGGTTAGTTTTACCGCTGAGTATGGGTAGGTTGGGTTTAGGTTGGGGTTTTGGTTTGGGGTTGGGTTTGGATTTGGGTTGGGTTTTATGAGTGGTTAGGGATTGGCGGGGGTTTATTGGTTATTTGGGTTAGGTTGGGAGGTCGGTTGGTTAGGTTTATCAGGGTTAGATAGAGTCCCCTTTTTAGGGGTAAAAAATTGGGTTTTGGTGGTTTTTGGTTTGGGGGGGATGGATGGGATGGGTTGCGTTGGGGGGTTGGGGTTTTTTAGGTTGGTTAAAATAAATTATTTTTTTTAGGTTATTTTGGGGATTTTATTTTTTATTAAAATTTTTTGGGTTAAATTTTAAAAAGTTCACGAGAAAGTGTTTGGATTATTCGGAAGGTTGAATTTATGTTTTTTCGAAATTTGGGGTTTTTGGGGGGTTAATTTTTTTATGGGGGGAGGGGGGTTTGAGGTAAGGGTTGGTTTGGTTTGGATAAAGTTTTGGTATTTTAAAATTTTTAAATTCTAGTGTTGGTTGGGGGAAACTGTTGGGTTGGGGGGGGGGATAGGTTAGTTAAAAGGTTTGTTAGGTTTTTGGGTTAGGGTTGGTTGGGGAGATTGGGGGGTTTTTGGGTTTGGTTTGGGGGGCAGGTTGGTGGGTGGGGTTTGGTTAGGTTTAAATTTTTATTTAATCCGCAGATGGGGAGGGGGGGTTTGGGTTTGGGTTTGGGTTCGTTGGGTTGGGATGGGTTGGGTTTGGATATAAGGGAGTTTTGGTTGGGTTTTAAAGGGGTTATTTAGGGTTTGGTTGGTTAGGGCGGTTTGGTTAGGGGTTGGGTTTAGATTTGAGTCCGTTTAATTGGTAGAGTTGGTTGGGATGGGGTTGGGGTTTGGGGGGGTTGGGTTTGGAATGGTTTGGGGGCGGTAGGGAGGTTGGTTTGCCTTGTTATTTGGGGTTGGGTTGGTTTTGGGTTGGGGGTTAGGTTTGTTGGGGGGTTTTGGGGTTTGGGGTTTGTTGGGTTGGTTGGGGGGGTTGGGTTTGGTAGGGTTAGGTTTGGGGAGGTTGTTTAGCGGTTGAATGGGGTTGGGTGATTGGTAAGGGTTTAAAAATTTTTGTTTAAAATTTTTTTTTGGTTAAGCTGGGGGTTGGGGTTAAGTTGGTTGGGGGTGGGGGTTGGTTGGGGTTGGGGTTGGGTTTTGGGTTTGGTTAGGTTAGGTGGGTTTTGGGGGGTTGGGGTTTGGGGCATTACTTAGGCGGGTTTGGTGGGGTTTTTTTTAATTAGTTTGGGTTTGGTTAGGTAAGTTTTGTTGGGGGTTGGGTTTTGGTTATTTTGGGGAGGGTTTATTTTGGGCAGGGTTTAAGTTCATAGAAGGGGTTTAATGAGTTCAAAGGTAATTAATTAGTGTTTTTTTGGGGGGCGTTAAAATGGGGTTGGGTTGGGTTAGGTTTTGTTGGTTGGGGTTTGGGGTTTAAATTTTGGATGGTTGGGGGAGCTGGTTACGTTATAAGGTTAGGTTTGTTAGGATAGGGGTTTGTTTGGCCGTAAGGTTGGGAAAATTGGGTAAGGTTTAAATTTCTTATTGGTTGGGGTTTAAACTGGGGTTGGGGGGGGGTTTGGGGCGGGTTAGGGTTAGGTTAGTTTTAAAAACTGATTGGATTGGATTCGTTGGGTTTCTTGGGTTTATTTTGGTTAGGTTAGGTTATTTAGTTTAGAGTCTGCTGAAATGGGGAATTGGGGAGGGTTGGGTTTTTTGGCGTTGGGGGTTGGTTGGGTATCAATTAATTATTGGGGGGGGGGATTGGGGGTTTTCGGTTGGTGGGTTAGGTCAGTTAGTTTTGGGTTGTTAGGGTTTAAAGAGTCCGTTGGGGGGGGTAAGTTTTTGGGTTGGAAAGGGGGTTGGTTGGGGTGGGATGGATGGATTTTGCTTGGGTTCTTGGGTTGGGTTGGTTGGTTTGGTTAGGTCAAATTTTGGCTTGGTAGGGTTGGGGTTTCATGGGTTGGGTTGGGGGTTGTTAGTTTACATTCGACGAGATGGGTTGGATTGATTCGCTAATTAGATTAATTGGGGTTTGGGGGTTGCTTTTAAAGGTTGGGGGGGGTTGGTTTTGGTTTAGTTGGGTTAAAATTGGTTGGGGTAGGTGGGCTTGGGTTCGTTAGGTATTTTTGGTTTGGGTTAAAGGAAAAAGGGGGAGTTTTTGATCCGTTGAATGGGTTTGGGAAGAGTTTTGGTAAGGTTAGATTACTTAGGTTTGGGGGGTTAAGCTGGGTTGGTTGGGTTGGTTGGGTCGGTTTGGGTTGGAAATTGGTTTAAAGGAGGTTGGGGTGGGTTGGTTGGGGTTGGTTGGGTTGGGTTTTAGGTTTTGGGTTAAGTTTTAGAATCCTGAGAGGGGTAGGGGTTTGGGTTTGGGTTGGGTTTTGGTTTGCTTGGGTTGGTTATTCTTTGGTTTGGTTGGGTTTTGGGGGATTGGGGTTAAAACAAAAATTTTTTGGGTTTTGGCATTTAAAGGTTAAAAAAAGGAAGATTTAATCCTTGAATTTTAAAATTTTTTTTGGGGGGGGGTTTTTTGGGTTTTGGATTTGGTTTGGGTTGGGATGGGATGGGATGGATGGGAAAAGGGGTTGGGTTTGGGGTTTTGGGTGTTAGGAAGTTAGGGTTTGGTTTGGTTTTTTTTCAGTGGGTTGGGGTTGGTTGGTTAGGCCCGTTTTTGAAGGTTCGATGAATGGGTTTTTATTGAGTTGCTAAGGTTAGATTAATTAGTGTTTGTTGGGGGGTTTTAAAGGGGGTTTTGGGGTTTTTTTGGGTTTTAGGGGGGGGTTTGGGTTTAAATTAGGGTTTTTTTTGGGGGGGGGGTTCGTTAGGGAAATTAGTTTGGGTTGGAATTTTAGTTTTTAAAGGGCCGTTGAATGGGGTTGGAAGAGTTGGGGTAAGGGAATACTTAGTGTTGGGTTGGGGAAAACTGGGTTGGGTTTTTTGGGGGGGTTGGGGGGTCGGGTTATGTTGGTTGGTTAGGTAGGTTAGGTTTGTTAGTTGGTTGGATTGGGGGTTTTGGGGGGGGGTTGGTTGGGTTGGGTTTTGTTTGGTTAGTTGTTTAAGTCCCTGGAGGGGGAGGGTTGGGGTTTTGTTTGCGGGGGGTTTGGGTGGGTTTGGGTTGGATGATCATTAGGTTTTGGTTGGGTTGGGTTGGGGGTGGGGGTTTTTAGTTAGGTTGGGTTTGGCTTAGTTAGGTTTTTTTAGGTTAGATTTGAGTCCGTTGAATGCGAGAGTTGGGGTTGGGGGGGTTTTGGTTTTGGGTTGGGTTGGGTTGGGATGGGGGGATGGGGTTGGTTGCGTTGGGTTGGGTTGGTTAGGTTAGGTAGTTAGGTTTAAGCTTTGGTTAGGGGGGGTTTTTATTTGTTAGGTTGGGGTTGGGGACGTTAGTTTAGAGTTCGACAGATGGGTTTATTGAGTTTCGGAAAGTTAATTAAGTTATGTTGGTTGGGTTGCGTTAAGGTGGGGGGTTTTGGGTTTTGGTTGGGTTGGGTTAATTAGGGGTTGATTGGGTGGGCGGGGAACGTTTGGGAAGGTTAGGTTTGGTTTTGGATAGGGTTTGTTTAAGTCCTGAGATCGGTTGGGAAGAGTTGGGTAAGGTTAGATTACTTAGTGGTTTGGTTTGGTTAAACTGGGGTTTTGGGGTTGGGGTTGGGGTTTGGGGCATAGGTTAGTTTGGTTAGTTAGTTAGATTTTTAGAATTGGGTTGGATTGGGGGTTTGGGTTGGGCTATTGGGTTTGGTTGGGGTTTTTGGGGGTTTGGTTAATTTGGTTATTTAGAGTCCGCTGGTGGGGGAGGGGGGGTTAGGGTTGGTTTGGGGTTTCGTTTGGGTTGGGGGGGTTGGGTTGGGGGTATCAGGTTAGGTTTTTGGGTTGGGGGTTGGGTTAGTTAAAGGTTAGGGTTGGTTAGGTCAGGGGAGGTTAGGTTTTTTAGGTTTTGATTAAGTCCGTTGAGATGGGGAGAGTTGGGGGTTGGATGGGTTGGTTGGGATGGGAGGGTGGATGTATGGGATGGGTTTGGTTGGGTTCGTTTGGGGGAGGTTTTGGGTTCGTTAGGTTTTTGGTTGGATTGGGGGCCGGTGGGTTGGGTTTTATTAGGTTGGGGAGGTTTTTTTAGCGTTCTTAAATGGGGTTTGGTTGGTTGGGGAAGGTTTTAAATTTAATTAGTTGATTTGGGTTTAGGGGTTTAAACTGGGTTGGGGGTTAAGTTGGGGTTTGGGATAGGTTGGTTTTGGGGGGTTTGGGTGGAGGTTGGGGTTTGGTTGGGGGGGGTTTGGGGTTGGGGTTTTGGGTTGGTTTTGGTCCGGGGTTACGTTTTGGTTGGTTGGTTTTGGTTTATTAGATTAAAAGTTTTTTATTAGGTACGTTTGGGTTTTGGGTTGGGTTGGGGGTTGGATGATAAAAATTGGGTTTTTTGGGTTGGGTTGGTTTTTATTTGGGGGGTTTGGGTTTGGGTTAGGTCATGTTAGGGTTTGGGTTTTTGGTTAGATTAAGGGCCTTGAATGGGGTAGAGGGGGGGATGGGGTTTTTGGTTGGATTGGGATTGGGGGATGGGGTGGGTTTGGGTTTGGGGGGGTTGGGTTGGGTTAATTTTTGTTAGGTTTTGATTTTTGGGGTTGGTTTGGTTGGGTTTTGGGGTTTTGGGTTTGGTTAGTTTAGAGTTTGACGAGATGGGTTGGATTGAGTTCCCGGGAATTGTTAATTAAGGGTTTTGTTTGGGTTGGGGGGCGTTAAGGGGTTTTGGGTTTTGGGTTTTGGGGTTGGGTTTAAGGGTTGGGGGGGGGGGGGTTGGGGGTTAAGTTAGGGGGTTTGGGTTGGGTGGAGTTGGGGGTTTCGTTGGGAAGAATAATTTTTTTTTAGGAGAGGGATTTTTGAGTCCGTTGAGATGGGTTTTGGGAAAGAGTTGGGTAAGGTTAGATTACGTTTTTTGTTTTGGGTTGGGGTTTAAAAATTTTGGGGTTTGGGGTTTGGGTTGGGTTGGGGGGCGGGGTTTGGTTAGGGTTTGGTTATTTTTGGAAAATTGGATTGCCCTTGGGTTGGGTTGAGTTGTTTTGGGGTTGGGGTTTGGGGTTTGGGTTTGGTTAGGTTTTGGGGTTTTTATTTAAAGGGCCGCCCGAGATGGGGTTTGGGTTGGGGGGTTTGGGTTGGGTTTTTTGCGTTGGGGGGGGGGTTGGATGGGTTTTTTGGGGGGATGAGCAAAGGTTAAAGGGTTTGGGGGGGTTGGGGGTTTGGGTTGGGTTATGTTTTGGTTAGGTTGGGTTAAACAGGTTAGGTTTGGGTTGTTAGGAAAAAAGAGTTTCCCTTGATATGGGTGGGAAATTGGGTTGGGATGGGGTTTGGGGTTGGGGGATGGGATGGGTTGGGAAAGGGTTGCGTTTGGGGTTTTTTTGGGGGTTTGGGTTTTTTTGGGGGTTGGGGGGGGTTTGGGGGGGTTGGTTTGGTTAGGGGTTTGGGTTTGGGGTTTGGGTTGGTTGGGTTGGATTGGGGGTTTGGTTGGGTTGGATTGGGTAAAAATTTGGGTTTTTGGGGTTTGTTTTTTAATTTTGACGAGATGGGTTTGGGGTTTGGGGTCCTTTTTTAGGTTAGGGTTAGATTGGATTCGTTGGGTTGGGGGGGGTAGGGGTTTGGTTAGGTTAGGGTTTGGTTAGGTTAGTTTTTGGGAAACCGCGAGATGGGGAGGGTTGGGGGGTTGGGTTTGGGTTGGGGGTGGGGGTTTGGGGGTAAGGGGGGGTTAGGGGTTTTTTTTTGGGGTTTGGTTTTGGAAAGGGTTGGGGTTGGGTATTAGGTTAGGTTTAGGGAGGTAGGGGAAGGAAATTGGTTGGGGTTGGGTTTTGGTTGGGTTATAGGGTTTGGTTTGGGGTTGGGGTTTGGGGTTGGGTTAGGTTATTAGGTTATTTGGTTTGGGTTTTTTAAAGGGTAAAAATTGGGGTTTTTTTTGGGGTTATTGGTTGGGTTGGGAAAAGGGGGGGGTTTAGGTTAAGGTGGTTGGGTTTGGGTTTGGGGTTGTTGTTAGGTTGGTTGGGGTTTGGGAAATGGGGTTGGGGGGGGTTGGGTTTTGGGTTGGATTTTGGGTTTATGGTTATTTGGGG
>NW_027264890.1:0-14782 GCF_036320965.1 Panulirus ornatus
CTGAGAGGGAAAGACACAAAATCAAAAAAGTTTTACTTACAAGACCGTTTAGGGGTGCCAAAGACCAATACACTTGCAATGATGTATTTCCAAAATTAAAAAGACATATTACCAGTTTTCTTTGAAACCCCTTTGGCGCCGCCAAAGGCAATTACAGGGCTAGAGGCATCAAAACGGAAAGAAACATTTAGAATGCTTACTTTAATGGCCACTTTCGGATGCCAAAGTAAGAAAAATTGCGTGGAGGCTTCCAAAAAATTAGAGGAATATTGAAGGATTAATCTAAATCCCCTTTGGCGTCTTCAAAGGCCTTTACAGGGGAATACGGGCCATCTGAAAGGAAAGACACGATTAAAAAGTTTACTTAAAAGAACTTTAGGGGTGCCAAAGACACAATACATTGCATGGTGGCATCCAAAAATAAAAATACAAATGAAAGGTTTAGTTTAAATCCCCATTTGGCGCCGCCAACAGTAATTTAGAGGGCATAGGAGGCCAACGCAAAGGGAAAGAAACATTTAGGAAAGCTTACTTAATGCCACTTTGGGGAAGCTTAAGGGCAGAGAATTGCGGTGAGGCATCCAAAACATTAGAGGAAAATTGAAGGATTAACTAATCCCCTTGGCGTCCATCAAAGGCCTTTACAAGGGGAATAAGAGCATCTACAGGAAAGAGGCAAATTAAAAGTTTCCTAAAAGACCGTTTAGAGGTGCCAAGTCCAATACCAGTTTGCAAGGAATGTCTTCCAAAAATAAAAAGGAGAACTTAACGGTTTAAGTTTAAATCCCCTATTGGAGTGGCGCCGCCAAGGCAATTACAGGGGCCTAGGAGGCAATCAAAAGGAAAGAAACATTTGGAAAGCTTACTTTAATTGCCACTTTGGGGAAGCCAAAGGGCTAGAGAATTGCGGTGAGGCAATCCTACAATTTAGAGGAAAATTGAAGGAACTAATCAAAATCCCCTTTGGCGTCTCAAAGGCCTTTACAGCGGAATACTAGCAATCTAAAGGGAAAGAGACAATTTAAAAGTTTACTTACAAGACCGTTTTAGATGTTGCCCAAAGTCCAATACAGATTGCATGGTGGATCCAAAATTAAAAGAACAAATCAAGGTTTATTTTAAATCCCCTTTGGCCCGCCAAATGTAATAAAGGAGCAAGAGGCAGCAAAAGGGAAAGCAACATTTTGGGAAAGCTACTTTAATGCCACTTTGGGGATGCCAAAGAGCAAGAGAATTGCGTGGAGGTATCGCAGGAATTTTAGAGGAAAATTGAAGGATAATCTGAAATCCCCTTTGGCGTCTTCACGGCCTTACAGGGATATACTGGCATCCCTGAAAGGAGAAGAGACAAATCAAAAATTTACTTAAAAGACCGTTAAGGGGTGCCAAAGTCCAATACACTATGCAATGATGGGCATCAAAAATAAAAAACATATAACGGTTTACTTTAAAACCCCTCTTGCGCCCCAAATGCAATTACAGGGCATAGAGGCATGAAAAAGGGAAAGAAACATTTGGATAGCTTACTTTAATGCCACTTTGGGGATGCCAAAGGTAAGAGAATTGCGTGTAGGCAACCAAAAATTAGATGACAATTGAAGGCTTAATCAAATAAATCCCCTTTGGTGTCTTCAAGACCTTACAAGGGGATATACTGGCGATCTGACGGGAAGAGAGACATTTAAAGTTCACTTAAAAGAACGTTTAAGGGGAGCCAAAGACCAATACTGTTTTGCATGGTGGCATCCAAAAATAAAAACACAAAGCAAAGGTTTAGTTTAAAACCCCTTTGCGTTGCCAAAGGTAATTAGAGGGGCCCATAGAGGCATCAAAAGGGAAGAAACATTTGGAAAGCTTACTTTAAGCCACTTTGCGGATGCCCAAAGAGCATGAGAATTGCGGTGAGGCCATCCAGAAATTAGAGGAAAATTGAAGGATTAATCTAAAACCCCTTTGACTCTTCAAAGGCCTTTACAGGGGAATACTGGCATCTGAAAGGAAATTAGACAAATCAAAAGTTACTATATACCGTTTTAGAGTGTGCCAAAGTCCAAACATCTGCATGAGAAGTTATCTAAAAACAAAAAGACCAATTAACGGTTTACTTTAAATCCCCTTTGGAGTCGCCAAAGGCAATTACAGGGCATTGAGGCATCAAAAGGGAAAGAAACATTTGGAAAGCTTAACTTTAATGCCACTTTGGGGAAGCTAAAGGGCAAGAGAATTCGGTGAGGCCTCCTAAAATTAGAGGGAAAATTGAAGATTAGTCTAAATCTCCTTGGCGCTCAAAGCCTTAACAGGAATGGCGGCATCTAAAGGGAAAGAGACAAATTATAAGTTTCCTTAACAGACCGTTTAGGGGTGCCAAAGTCCAATACAGTTGCAATGATGTCTTCCAAAAATAAAAAGCGAAATTAACGGTTAAGTTATAAATCCCCTTTGGGCGCGCGAAAGGAAATTATAGGGGCATAGAGGCATCAAAAGGAAAGAAACATTGGAAAGCTTACTAAATGCCACTTTGGGGATGCAACAGGCAAGAGAATTGCGGTGAGGCATCCCTAAAATTTAGATTCAAATTGAATAAGATTAATCTAAATCCCCTTTGGCGTCTTCCAGGCCTTTACAGGGGAATACTGGCACTGAAGGAAAGAGACAATTTAAAAATTTATTTAAAAGACGTTTAGGGATGCCAAAGTCCAATACAGTTGCATGGTGGCAATCCCAAAATTAAAAAGACAAATCACAGAGGTTTAATTTAAATCCCTTATGAACGCGCCAAAGGTAATTAGAGGGGCATAGGAGGCATCAAAAGGGAAGAAACATTTGGAAATCTTACTTTAATGCCACTATGGGAATGCCCCACGAGCACGAAATTGCGTGGAGGTATCAAGAATTTAGAGAAAATTGAAGATTATCTAATCCCCTTTGGCGTCTATCAAAGGCCTTTACAGGGATTACTGGCAACTGAAAGGAAAGAGACAAATCAAAAAATTAACTTAAAAGACCGTTTAGGGGTGACAAAAGTCCAATAACACTTCATGATGTCATTCAAAAATAAAAAGACATATTAACGGCTTACTTTAAATTCCCCTTTGGCGTGCCACCAAAGGCAATTAACATCGGCATACAATGCACAAAAGGGAAATAAACATATTGAAATCTTCTTTTAATGCCACTTCTGGGATGCCAAAGGTAAGAGAATTGCGTGTAGGCATCCAAAAATTTAGAGGAAAAATTGAAGGATAATCTAAATCAAATCCCCTTTGGTCTTCAAAGGACCTTACAGGGGAATAGTGGCATCTGAAGGGAAAGAGACAATATTTAAAAAGTTCACTTAAAAGAACGTTCAGGGTCCAAGACCAATACAGTGCAAGGGCACTCCAAAAATAAAAACACCAATCAAAGGTTTAAACGTTTAAAAAAATCCCCTCTGGCGTTGCCAAAGGTAATTAGAGGGGCATAGAGGCATCAAAAGGAAAGAAACATTTGGAAAGCTTACTTTAATGCCACTTTGCGGATGCCCAAGAGCTAGAGAAATTTGCGGAGGCATCCAGATATTTAGAGGAAAGTTGAAGGAATTATTCTAAATCCCCTTTTGACGTCTTCAAAGGCCTTTACAGGGGAATACTGGCATCTAAAGGAAAGAGACAAATCAAAAGTTTACTTATAAGACCGTTTAGAGGTGTCAAAGTCCAATTACAGCTGCTTGAATGTTTATCTAAAAATAAAAAAACAAATTAACGGTTTACTTTAAATCCCCTTTGGCGCCGCCAAAGGCAATTACAGGCCCCCCCACCCCCCCCCTCCCCATTTAAAAATAATCCCCCCGTCCCCACTCCGCTGTGCCGCATAGAAGCATCCAAAAGTGAACGAAAACATTTGAAAGCTTACTTTAATGCCACATTGGGGTTGTCCAAAGGGCAAGAGAATTGCGTGAGCATCCAAAATTTTAGAGGAAAATTAAGGATTCACTAAATCCCCCTTATGGTGGCTTCTTCAAAGGCCTTTACAGGGGAATACTGGCATCTGAGGGAAAGAACCATTTAAAAGTTTACTTAAAAGATCCGTTTAGAGGTGCCAAAGTCCAATACAGTTGCAATGGTGGCAATCCAAAAATTAAAAAGACAAATAAAGGTTTATTTTAAATCCCCTTTGGCGCGCAAAGGTAATTATAGGAGCATAGAGGCCATCAAAGGGAAAGAAACATTTGGAAAGCTTACTTTAATGCCACTTTGGGGATGCCAAAGAGCAAGAGAATTGCGTGGAGGTATCCAGAATTTTAGAGGAAAATTGAAGGATTAATCTAAATCCCCTTTGGCTCTTCAAAGATCTTTAAGGGATTACTGGCATCTGAAAGGAACGAGACAAATTCACAAATTTACTTAAAAGAAAGACCGTATTAGGGGTGCCAAAGTCCAATACACTTGCATGATGGCATTCAAAAATAAAAAGACATATTAACGTTTACTTTAAATCCCCACTGGCGCCGCCAAAGGCAATTACAGGGGATAGAGGCATGAAAGGGAAAGAAACCTTTGAAAGCTTACTTTAATGCCACTTTGGGGATGCCAAAGGTAAGAGAATTGCGTGTAGGCATCCAAAAATTTAGAGAAAATTGAAGGATTAATCTAAATCCCCTTTGTGGCTTCAAAGGACCTACAAGGAATACAGGCATCTGAAGGGAATGAGACAATTTAGAAAGTTCACTGTAAAAGAACGTTAGGGGTGGCCAAAGACCAATACAGTTGCATGGTGGCCATCCAAAAATAAAAACACAAATCAAAAGTTAGTTAAACCCCTTTGGCGTTGCCAAAGGTAATTAGAGGGGCATAAGGCATCCAAAAGGGAAAGAAACATTTGAAAGCATACTTAATGCCACTTTGCGGCTTCCAAAGAGCAACGAGAATTCGGAGAGGCATCCAGAAATTTTAGAGGAAAATTGAAGGGATAATCTACAATACCCCTTTGAACGTCTTCAAAGGCCTTTACAGGGGAATACTGGCATCTGAAAGGAAGAGACAATCAAAAGTTACTTATAAGAACCGAATTAGAAGGTCCAAATCCAATACAGCGCATGATGTATCTAAAAACAAAAAGACAAATTAACGGATTACTTTAAATCCCCTTTGGAGTCGCCAAAGGCAATTACATGGACAGAGAGCATCTAAAGGAAAGAAACATTTGGAACTTACTTTAATGCCACTTGGGAAGCTAAAGGGCAAAAAAGACAAGAATTACGGTGAGGCATCCAAAAATTAGAGGAAAATTGAAGAATAGTCTAAATCTCCTATTGGCGTCCTTCCAAAGGCCTTATACGGGAAAGTGGCAGTCATACAGGGAAGAGAACAAATTAAAAGTTTCCTTAAAAGACCGTTAAGGGGTGCCAAGTCCAATACAGTTGCCTGATTCTTCCAAAAATAAAAAGAGAAATTAACGTTAATTTTTTAAATCCCCTTTGGAGCCGCGAAAGGAATTTAGGGCAAGAGAGGCATCAAAAGGGAAAGAACATTTGGAAAGCTTACTTTAATTGCCCACTTTTGGGGATGCCAAAGGGCAAGAGAATTGCGGTGAGGCACCTAAAATTTAGAGGAAAATTGAAGATTGACTAAATCCCATTGGCGTCTTACAAAGGCCTTTTACAGGAATATGGCAGTCTGAAGGGAAAGAGACAATTTAAAAAGATATTTAAAAGACCGTTTTATGGATGCCAAAGTCCAATACAGTTGCAATGGTGCATCCAAAATTAAAAAGACAAATCAGAGTTTATTAAATCCCCTTTTACTGCCGCCAAAGAATTAGAGGGCATAAGGCAGTCAAAAGGGAAAGAAACCTTTGGAAAGCTTACTTTAATGCCACATTTGTGATGCCAAAGAGCCAAGAGAATTGCGTGGAGGTACCAGAATTTTAAGTAAAATTGAAGGAATAATCCAAAAATCCCCTTTGGCGTCCTGCAAAGGCTTTACATGGATACTGGCATCTGAAAGGAAAGAGACAAATCAAAAATTTACTTAAAAGACGTTAGGGGTGCCAAAGTCCATACACGTGCATGATGTATCATTCAAAAATAAAAAGACTTATTATCGGTTTACTTAAATCCCCTTTGGCGCCACAAGGCAAATACAGGGGCATACATGCATCAAAAGAAAGAAACCAATTTTGAAAGCTACTTAATGCACTTTGGGAATGCCGAAAGGGAAAGAGAATTGCGTGTAGGCATCCAAAAATTTAGAGGAAAATTGAAGGATTAAGTCTAAATCTAATCCCCTTTGGTGTCATTTTTCAATAGGACCTTACAGGAGGAATAGTGGCATCTGAAGGAAAGGACAATTTAAAAGTCACTTAAAAGACCGTTTAAGGGTGCCAAAGACAATACAGTTGCATGGTGGGCATCCATAAATAAAACACAAAGCAAAGGTTTAGTTTAAATCCCTCGGCGTTGCAAAAGGAAAATAGAGGCATAGAGCCTCAAAAAGGGAAAGAAACATTTGGAAAGCATACTTTAATGCCACTTTGCGGATGCCAAAGAAGCCAAGAGAATTGCGTGAGGCACCAGATATTTAGAGGAAAGTTGAATATCATCTAAATCCCCTTTTGACGTCTTCACAGGCCTTGACAGGGGAATACTGGCATCTGAAAGGAAAGAGACAAATTCTAAAAGTAACTTAAAAGACCGTTTAGAGTGCCAAAGTCCAATACTGCTGCATGATGTTATCTAAAAATAAAACAAAACAAATTAACGGTTTACTTTTTAAAAACCCCTTTGAGATCGCAAAGGCATTTACAGGGCATAGAGGCATCAAAAGGAAAGAACACTTGGAAGCTTACTTTAATGCACGTTGGGGAAGCAAAGGGCAAGAGAATACGGGTGAGGCACCAAAAATTTAGAGGAAACTTGAAATGAATAGTCGATTAAAATCTCCATTGGCGTCTTCAAAGGCCTTTACAGGGGAATGTGGCATCTAAAGGGAAAGAAGACAAATTAAAAGTTTCCTAAAAGGACGTTTAGGGGTGGCCAAAGTCCAATACAGTTGCTGATGTCTTCCAAAAATAAAAAGAGAAATAAACGGTTAAGTTTCATCCCCTTTGGAGCCGCGAAAGAAAATTATAGGGGCATAGAGCATCAAAAGGGAAAGAAACATTTGGAAAGCTTACTTTTAATGCCGACTTTGGGTGCCAAAAAGGCCCCCCCCCAAAAAAAAAAAAAATAAAGATAATGATGGTGAGGCATCCTAAAATTTAGAGGAAAATTGAAGGATTATCTAAATCCCCTTGGCGTCTTCAAGGCCTTTACAGGGGAATACTGGCATCGTGAAAGGGAAAGAGACAATTTAAAAGTTTAATTAAAGACCGTATAGGGGTGCCAAGGTCCAATAACAGTTGCATGGTGGCATTCAAAAATAAAAAGACAAATTAACGGTTTTGCTTTAAATCCCCTTTGGCCCGCCGCCAAAGGCAATGACCAGGGGCATAGAGGCATCAAAAGGGAAAGAAACATTTTGGAAAGCTTACTTTAATGCCACTTTGGGGATGCCAAAGGCAAGAGAATTGCGTGGAGGCACCCAAAATCTTAGATGAAAATTGAAGGATTAATCTAAAATCCTTTGGTGTCTTGAAAGGCCTTTACAGGGGAAACTGGCATCTGAAGGGAAAGAGAACAAATCAAAAGTTTACATAAAGAGTCGGTGTTAAGGGTGCCAAAGTCCAATACAGTTGCATGATGTCTTCCAACAATAAAAAAGAGAAATTAGCGGATTATTTTAAATCCCCTTTGAAGCCGCCAAAGGCATTCACAGGGCATAGAGGCATCACAGGGATAGAAACATTTGGAAAGCTTACTTTAATGCCACTTTGGGATGCAAGGGCAAGAAAATTGCGGTGAAGGCATCCTAAATTTAGAGGAAAATGAAGATTAATCCTAAATCCCCTTTGGCGTCTTCAAAGGCCTTTATCAGGGAATACAACTTGGCATCTGAAGGAAAGAGACAATTTAAAAATTTACTTAAAAGACCGTTTAGAGGGGTGCCCAAGTCCAACAACAGTTGCATGGTGCATCCAAAAAATAAAAAGACAAAGAACGGATTACTTTAATCCCCTTGGCCGCCGCAAGGCAATAACAGGGGCATAGAGGCATCAAAAGGGAAAGAAACATTTGGAAAGCTTTACTTAATGCCACGTTGGGAGCCAAAGGACAAGAGAATTGCAGTGGAGGCATCCAAAATCTTAAGAGGATAATTGAAGGATTAATCTAAAACCCTTTTGGCGTCCTTCAAGGCCTTTCACAGGGGAATACATGCCTCTGAATGGAGAGAGACAAATCAAAGTTAACTTAAAAGACCGTTAAGGGGTGCAAAAGTCCAAGACAGTTGCATGTATGTCATCCTCCAAAATAACAAGACATATTAACGGTTTTACTTTAAATCCCCTTTGGAGAAGCCAAACACAATTACAGGGGGCATAGAGGCATTCAAAAGGAAAGAAACATTTGGAAAGCTGTACTTTTAATGCCACTTTGGGGAAGTCCAAAGGGCAAGAGAATTGCGGTGAGTGCATCCTAAAATTTAAGAGGAAATTGAAGGATAAATCTAAATACCCTTTGGAGACTTCAAAGGGGCCTTTACAGGGGAAATACTACTGGCATCTGAAGGTAAAGGAACAAATTAAAAACTTTACTAAAAGACCGGTTTAGGAAGGCCAACGTACAATACATTGCATGGGTGGCAATCACAAAATCTAAAAGGCAAATTAACGGTTTACTTTAAATCTCCTTTGGCGGCCGCCAAAGGCAATTACAGGGGCATAAGGCATCAAAAGGGAAAGAAACAATATGGAAAGCTTACTTTAAAATGCCACTTTGGGATTGCCAAAGGGCAAGAGAATTGCGTGGAGACATCCAAAAATTAGAGGAAAATTCAAGGATTAATCTAAATCCCCTTAGGCGTCCTCAAAGGCATTTACAGGGAAAACTGGCATCTGTAAGGGTATATAGACAATCAAAAGTTTACTAAAAGACCGTTTTAGGGGGCCAAAGGTCCCATACACTTGCATGATGTCATCCAAATATAACAAGACGTATTGAACGTTTCCTTTAAATCACCCTTTGGAGCCGCCAATGAAATTTAACAGGCGGCATAGAGGCATCAAAAGGAAAGAAACATTTAGAAAGCTTACTTTTAAATGCCCCTTTGGGATGCCAAAGGGCAAGAAAATTGCGGTGAGGCATCCAAAAATCAGAGGAAAATTGTAGGATTAAATCCTAAATCCCCTTGGCGTCTTCAAAAAGCCCATTACAGGGAATACTGCAACTGAAGGGGAAGGACAAATGAAAAGTTTTACTAAAAGACCATGTTAGAGGGGTGCCAAAGTCCAATACACTTACATGATGTCATCAAAATAAAAACACATAATAACGGTTTACTTTAAATCCCCATTTTGGCCCGCCAAAGGCAATGACAGGGGCAATAAGAGGCATCGAAAGGGAAAGAAACATTAGAATGCTTACTTTAATATGCCTACTAGGGGATGCCAATAAGGGAAGAGAAATGCGTGGAGGCATCTAAAAATTTAGAGGAAAATTGAAGGTATTAATCTAAATCCCCTTTGTGCGTCTTCAAAGGCCTTTACAGGGAATAGTGGCATCTGAAGGAAAGAGACAAATCAAAAGTTTACTTAAAAGACCTTTAGGGGTGCCAAAGTCCAATACACTTGCATGAGTCATTCATAATTAAAAAGACATTTTAGCGGTTTTCTTGAATCCCCTTTGGGCCGCCGCCAAAGCAATTACAGGGGCATAGAGGCATCAAAACGGAAAAAGAAAACATATAGAATGTTACTTTAATGGCCACATTCGGTTGCCAAAGGGTAATGTAATTGCGTCAGGCATCCAAAAATTAGAGAAAAATTGAAGGATTAATCTAAATCCCCCTTTCCGCGTCTTCAAAGGCCTTTACAGGGGAATACTGGCATCTGAAGGGAAAGACACATTTAAAAAGTTTCCTTAAAAGACCGTTTTAGGGGTGCCAAAGTCCAATACAGTTGCATGATGTCCATGCAAAAATAAAAAGAGAAATTAACCGTTTATTATTTTAAATCCCCTTTGAAGCCGCCAAAGGCATCACAGGGGCATAGAGGCATCAAAAGGTATAGAACCATTTGGAAAAGCTTCCTTTAATGCCACTTTGGGGATGCCAAAGGACATGAGGAATTGCGGGTGAGGGAATCCTAAATTTTAGAGGAAAAATTGAAGGATTAATCTAAAAATCACCTTTGGCGTCTTCAAAGGCCTTTACAGGGATTACTGGCATCTGAAGGGAAAGAGACAATTTAAAACTTTACTTAAAAGACCGTTTAGGAGGCCCAAACGTCACAATACAGTTGCTATGGTGGCAATCCAAAATAATAGGCAAATTAACGGTTTACTTTAAATCTCCTTTGGCGCCGCAAAGGCCAATTACTGGGGCATAGAGGCATCAAAAGGGAAAGAAACATTTGGAAAGCTTACTTTAATTCCACTTTGGGGATGCCATAGGGCAAGAAGAATTGCGTGGAGACATCCAAAAATTTAGAGGAAAATTCAAGGATTAATCTAACTTCCCCTTTGGCGTCTTCAAGGCTTTTACAGGGGGAATCTTGGCATCTGAGGGTAGGTGCAACAAATCAAAAGGTTACTTAAAAGCACCGTTTCAGGGGATGCCATAGTCCAATACACTTGCATTGATGTCATCCAAATAAACAAGGACGTGTTACACGGTTTACTTTAAATCCCTTTTGGAGCCGCAAAAGGAAATTACAGGGGCATGAGGCATCAAAAGGGAAAGAAACCTTTAGAAAGCTTACATTAATGCCCATTGGGGGATGCCAAAGTGCAGAAAATTGCGGTGAGGCATCCAAAAAATCTAGGAGGAAAAGTGATAGGATTATTAAATTCTAAATCCCCTTTGGCGTCTTCAAACGCCGTTACAGGGGAATACTGGCATCTGAAGGGAAGGAGACAAATGAAAAATTTTTACTTAAAAGACCATTTAGGGGTAGCCAAAGTCCAATACACTTACATGATGTCATTCAAAAATAAAAACACATAATAACGTTAACTTTAAATCCCCTTTGCGCCGCCAAATGCAATTACAGTGGCATAGAAGGCATCGAAAGGAAAGAAACATTAGAATGCTTACTTTAAAGCCACTAGGGGATGCCACAATGTTAAAGAGAAATGCGGTGGAGCATCTAAAGAATTTAAGGGAAAAAAAAAATTCAAAATTTGAAGGAATAATCTAATTCCCCTTTGGCGTCTCAAAAGGCCTTTACAGGGGAATAGTGGCATCTGAAGGGAAAAGACAAATCAAAAGTTTACTTAAAAGACCGTTTCGTTAGGTGCCAAAAGTCCATACACTTGCATGAAGTCATTCATAATAAAAAGACATATTAGCGGTTTTCTTTGAAACCCCTTTGATCGGCCAGGCCAAAGGCAATTACGGGGACAACAATAGAGCATCAAAACGGCAAGAAACATTTAGAATGCTTACTTTAATGCCACTTTCGGGTTGCAAGGGTAAGTAGAATTGCGTGCCGGCATCCAAAAATTTAGAGAAAATTGAAGGATTAATCTAAAAACCCTTTCGCGTCTTACAAAGGCCTTTAACAGGGAATACTGGCATCTTGGAACAAGAAGGGAAAGACACAATTAAAAAGTTTACTTAAAAGACCGTTAAGGGGTGCCAAAGTCCAATACAGATGCAATGATTCATGCAAAAATAAAAAGAGAAATTAACCGTTTATTTTGAAATCCCCCTTTGAACCGCGCAAAAGGCAATCACAAGGGCAATAGAGGCATCATAAGGTTATAGAACCATTTGGAAAGCTTACTTTAATGCCACTTTGGGATGCAAAGACATGAGAATTGCGGTAACGAGGCCATCCTAAATTTAGAGAGAAAATAGAAGGATTAATCTAAATCACCTTGGCGTCTTCAAAGGCCTTTACAGGGGTAATACTGCATCTGAGGGAATGAGACAATTTGAAAACTTTACTTAAAAGACGTTTATGAAGGTCCAACGTACAATGACAGTTGCATGGCGTGGCATCCAAAAATAAAAAGCAAATTAACGGTTTACTTTAAATCTCTCTTTGGCGCCTCCAAAAGGCAAGTACAGGGGCATAGGAGGCATCAAAAGGGAAAGAAACATTTGGAAAGCTTACTTTAATGCCACTTTGGGGATCCATAGAGCAAGAGAATTGCGTGGAGACCTCCAAAAATTTAGAGGAAAATTCAAGGATAAATCTAAATCCCCCTTTGGTCGTCTTTCAAGGCTTGTTACAGGGGAAAAACTGGCATCCTGAAGGGTAGGAGAACAAATCAAAAGTTTACTTAAAAGACCTTTAGGGGTGCCAAAGTCCAATACACTTGCATGATGTAATCCAAATATAACAAGGACGTATTAACGTTACTTTAAATCCCCTTTGGAGCCCGACCAAAGGAAATTACCGGGGCATAGAGGCCAATCAAAATGGAAAGAAACATTTAGAAGCGTACTTTAAATGCACTTGGGAGTTCCAAAGGCAAGAAAATTGCGGTGAGGCATCCAAAAACTAGAGAAAAATTGAAGGTATTTTAATCTAAATCCCCTTTGGCGTCTTCAAAAAGCCCTTACAGGGGAATACTGCTAGGCACTGAAGGGAAGGAGACAAATGAAATTTACTAAAAAGACCATTTTAGGGGTTCCAAAGTCCAATACAACTTACATGATGTCATTCATAAATAAAAACACAGTAATCACGGTTTACTTTAAATCCCCTTTGGCGCCGCCAAAGGCCATTACAGGGGCATAGAGCACGTATAGGGAAAGCAACATTTCGAAAGCTTACTTTAATGCCACTTGGGGATGCCCAATGGGTAAGAGAATTGCGTGGAGGCATCTAAAAATTTAGAGGAAAATTGCAGGATTAATCAAAATCCCCTTTGGCGTCTTCAAAGGCCTTTACAGGGAATAGTGGCATCAGAAGGTGGAAAGAGCCAAATCAAAAATTTTACTTAAAAAGACGTTTAGGGGTGGCCAAAGTCCAATACCACATGCATGAGGTCATTCATAATTAAAAAGACATATTATGCGGTTTTCATTGAATCCCCTTATGTTGGGCGCCGCCAAAAGGCAAATACAATTGGCATAGAGGCATCATAACGGAAGAAACATTTAGAATGCTTTACTTTATGCCACTTTCGATTCGGGTTGCCAAAGGGTAAAAGAATTGCGTGCAGGCATCCAAAAATTTAGAGAATAAAATTGAAGGATTAATCTAAATCCCCTTTCGCGTCCTTCAAAGGCCTTTACAGGGGAATAACTGCATCTGAAGGAAAGGACACAATTAAAAAGTTTACGATAAAAGAAGAACCGTTTAGCGCAGGTGCCAAAGTCCAATACAGTTGCATGATGTCAATGCAAAAATAAAAAGAGAAATTAACCGTTTAATTTAAATCCCCTTTGAAATGCAGCAAAGGCAATACACCAGGGGCATAAGCATCAAAAGTACAGAACTCATTTGGAAAGCTTATTTATGCCACTTTAGGGGATGCCAAAGGACATGAGAATTGCCGTGAGCATCCAAAATTTAGAGGAAAATGAAGGCTTAATCTAAATCACCTTTGGGCGTCTTCATAGGCCTTTACAGGGGAATACTGGCATCTGCAGAACTAGACAATTCAAAAGTTTACTTAATAAAACCGTTTAGGGGTGGCCAAGGTCCAACACCGTTGCATGTTGGCATCCAAAAATTAAAAGGCACATGAACGGTTTACTTTAAATCCCCTTTGTGCGCCGCAAAGGCAATAAAATGGCATTATAGGCATCAAAAGGAAAGAAACATTTGGAAAGATTACTTTAGATGCCACCTTTGGGGATGCCAAAGGGCAAAAAGAATTAGCGTTAGGCTTCCAAAAATCTTAATAAGATAATTGAAGGATTAAACTAAATCCCCCTTTGGGGCGTCCTTCAAGGCCTTTACAGAATACTGACTGGCATCAGAAGTGGAAAGAGACAAATCAAAAGTTTACTTAAAAACTCGTTAGGGGGTCCAAAGTCCAATACAGATTAGCATGATGTCAATTCCAAAAATAACAAGACATATTAACGGTTTACTTTACATCCCCTTGGAGAAGCCAAAAGCAATTACAGGGGCATAGAGGCAACAAAAGGGAAAGAATCATTTGGAAACTTACTTTTATTGCCACTCTTTTGGGGATGCTAAATGGCAAGGGAATTGCGGTGAGGCTATACAAAATATTTAGTGGAATATTGAAGGATTATTTAAATGCCCTTTGGCGTCTTCAAAGGACCTTTACACTGGAATAAGGGATCCTAAAGGGAAAAGTCAAATTAGTGTTTCCTTAAAAGACAGTTTAGAGGTGCCAAAGTTCCAATACAAGTTGCACATGATGTCTTCGAAAATTTAAAAAGAGAAATTTAACGGTTAACGTTTTACATTCCCCTTTGGAGCCGCCAAAGGCAATTACAGGGGCATAGAGGCATCAAAAAAGGGAAAGAAACATTTGGAAAGCATACTTTAATGCCTCTTTGGGGGATGCCAAATGCAATTGCAGAATTGCCGTGGAGGCATCCTAGAATTTAGAGAAAAATTGAAGGATTAATCTAAATGCCCTTTGGCGTCTTCAAAGGCCATTTAGCAGGGGATACCTGCATCTGAAGGAAAGAGACAAATCAAAAGTTTACTTAAAAGACCGTTTAGGGGTGCCAAAGTCCAATACAGTTGCATGATGTCATCCAAAAATAACAAG
>NW_027264891.1:0-16661 GCF_036320965.1 Panulirus ornatus
TAAAAAAATATAAATAAAATTAAATATAAAAATATAAAAAATTTATTTTTTTTTTTTTTGTCCCTGTCTCCCGCTTTGCAGGTAGAAAGAAAAACGAAAAAAGGGCCCCCCCCCCCCATAACATGTAATACAACGCCCACACGCAAATATCCCTACACATTTTCCCAAAAGTTTACCCCAGACGTTCACAGCCTGATTCAATCCCTGCACACTAAACCCCGGTATCCCCAAAACATCCTTTCACTCTTTTCCGCCCCCTTTCACCCTCCAGTTCAGCCCGATCACCAAAATCTTTTACCCACTTTCCACCTCCTTTTTGGTTCCCCTTCCCTCTTTCCCCCACCCCGACACATATATCCCTTGTAACTTTCCTCCTCATTTCTCTCCATGGCCCAAACCATTTAAAAACACCCCTTCCCCTCAACACTCTCTTTTTATTTCCACACTCTTTTAACCCTTTACGTATTTACCGATAAAACCACCTCACACCACACATTTCCCAAACATCCCCTTTTCCACACATCCACCTCCTCCAAAACCTACCATACCCACCCTCGCAACCATAAACATTTTTGGGAACCACTTTTCCCTCAAACTCCCCATTTTTGTTTTCCCCAGAAAGTTCCTTACTTCCACCATTTTCAACCCCAAATTTTGCCCCCCCCCCCCCACCCATATCCATTTCCCGCTTCCTGTCCATGGAAAAATATAAATTAAAATTTTATTTAGTTTTTATTAAATTATAATATATTATATAATATATAATAATATAATATAAAAATATATAAAATATTAAAATATATATATATATATAAATAAATATATAAATTTTTTTTTTTTTGCTTTGGTCGCGTCTCCGCTTTGGGGGTCGAAAGGGAAACAGACAAAAAAAGCCAACCCCCCCCTACACAGAAATTCCTAAACCCCAAAAAAAAAAAAATTTATACATACCTACACAGTTTTCCATGGTTCCCCCAAACCCTTTCACATCCCCTTTCAATCCACGACACACTAAACCCCCTATACCACAACCAAATTCACTCATTTTTTTCCCTCCTTTCACCCTCCTGCTTTCAGGCCCCACACAAAAAATCTTTTTCACTCCATTTTCCACCCCCAAATTTTGCCCCCTCCCCTTCTCCTTTTTCCCTCCCCCCACCATAATCCCTTGCAATTTTTCTTACCATTCTTCCTTTGGCCCAAACCATTTAAAAACCCCCTTCTCTCTCTCAACCACCTTTTTTTATTTCCACACACTCTTTTACCCCTTTACTTATTACCATAAAACCCACCCACACCCACATTGTCCCAAACACTCATTTCCCACATCCTCCCCTCCAAAACCCCAATCCCACCCCCTGCCCCAACCATAAAACATTTTGGGAACCATTTTCCCTTTCAAACATCCCTTTTTGTTTTCCCTAATTTTTCTCGACTTAAAACATTTTAAAGGGCCCCAATTTTTGCCCCCTCCCCCACCCAAACCCTCCGTTTCCAGGTTTTCCTCCGCGCAACCACTCCCAAATACTAAAACATTTTATTTTCCCCAGTTTTCCTCCACAAATTCCTCCCAATTGATTGACCTCAAACCCACTGACCAAATTTACCTTGCTTTTATTCACATTACCCTTAATTTTCTTTTTTAAACCATTTTCCCAAACTCGTCACCCTTCTGCATTTCTCCCCTAAATCCCACCGCCTTATCATCACGAACAAAAACGCTCATTTCCCAAACTCTTTTCCCCCCAAAAATTTCATATTTCCCCCCTTTTTCCAAAACTCTTGCTTACCTCCCAAAACCCCCATCCTAAAAATTAAACAACCATGGAGACATAACACTCCCCTTTCCGCAAACCTACACCCACTGAAAAAACCCAAAATCACTTTCCTCTTTTTCCCCTACTTTTTAACACATCCCTTACATCCTCGAAAAAAAATTTTTTCACTGCTTCTAAAAAACTTGCCCCCCCACACCATATTTTTTAATCCCTTTTCCAACAAGCATCTCTATCAACTATATCATATCCCTTTTCTCCAAAATCCTAAATGCTAAATCCAAATCCTTTTGCTTTTCAAGGGTTTTTTCCTCACATCCCATTTTTAAAAGAAAACCCCTGATCCAAAAATTTCCACTACCACTTCGAAACCAAAACTGCCTTCCCCAACTGAGCTCTGAACAGCCTTCACCCTCTCAATCAAAACCCCCCATAAATTTTTACCAGGAATACTAAACCCAAACTTATCCCCTCGTAATTTGACACTCCACCCCTTAACCCCCTTTGTTTTTTGTACAATGCACTAGGCACGCTTTTCCCCCCAATCCTCAGGCACCTCACCATGAGCCCCATACATACATACTTTAAAATTAACCATCCCAACCATCAATAATAAAGTCCCCCCCCCTTTTTAATAGTTTCCCAAACCTGAAATACCACCCAAAACCCTGCTCCCTTGGGCCGGGTTTTTCATTTTTCCCGCAAAGCTTTTATTTAACCTCTTCCTTTTTAAACCAAATCATTTTCCCAAACCCTCCCCTTTTTGCACACCACCTCGCCCAAAAAACCCCTATATTTTGCCACTCTGTCATCAAACACATTCAACAAACCTTAAAAATTTCTCACTATACACGAAGAAACAGACAAAAAAGGGGCCCAACCCCCCAAAATTACACATGTCCACAAAACCACAAAAATTCCCATACCTATACTTTTTAACGTAAACATATATATACATCCACAACAAATAAATAAAAAACACATGTTCAAAATTCAAACTTGCCCCTTTTTTTTCATTCCCGTTTCCCCCCCCCGCTACACATAAAATAGCACCCTCCCCCCCCCTTCGAGGTAGCGCAAAAAAAGGAAAAAAGGGCCCCACTTTCTTTCACTCAGTTTTTAAAGTTTGTCATTGAAAATGCACCGAAACCACACTCCCTTTCCCAAAACCAGGACCCACAAAACTTTCCAGGGTTTTTAACCCCAGATGCTTCACATGACCTGTTAAATTTCCCAATGACACCCCCAATCGACCCAGTAAAAACACATTTTTCCAATTCACTCTTTTTCCTTTGCATGCCTTTCCCCTCCGCTGTTCAGGAAACCAATCGCTCAAAACCCTTTTCACTTTTTCCACCCTTTCCCAAAACCCCCAAATTTGGGTCTCCTACTTCTCCTCTTTCCCCCCCCCCCTCTGACACATATATCCTCTTTGCCCAATCTTTTGCACTCATTCCTCCATGAGAAAAAACCCATTTCAATACAACCCACTTCGGGCCCCTCACCCACACTTTTTTTTTTTAACCCACACATTCTCTCCCACCCTTTTCCTTACTTACCCCGATAAAAACCACCTCACAACACATATTTCCTCAAAATCTCTTTTCCCCCAAAATCCACCCTCCTCCCCCAAAAAACCAAATTTTATACCCCATGCCTCCAACCATATAACATTTTTGGGGCCCACTTTTCCCCTTTAAAACATACCCTTTTTTTGCCCCCCGAGATAACATTTTACCCTTTCCACACTTTCCCTTCAATGCCCCCAAACCTTCGCCCCCTCCCCCCCTTATTTCCCCTTTCCCCATGATTCCATCTGTTTCTAAATCCACCCCCCCAAGTATCTAAAACACTTTACTTTTTCCAGTTTTTTCCCCTTTCAAATTTACCCCCCAAATTGCCCTTGTCCCTAAACCCCAAACTAAACCCAAAAAACCTTGCTCTTATCCACTTTTAACATTTTCACTTTCTTCTTTTACGAAACATTTTTACCAAGTCAGTCACCACCTCTGCAGTTTCTCACCCAAATCACCACCACCTGTAAACATCAGTGAACAACAAATGACTCACTTTCCCAAACCCTCTCATCCACAACAGATTGCATACTTGCCCTTTTCCAAAACCTGCATTCACCTCCATAACAACCCACAATACAAAAATTTAACAACCATGGTGATATCACGCATTCTTGCGCAAAACGTCATACACTGGGAACCAATCCACTTTTCTCTCTTCCTACTTGTACACATGCCTTACTTCCTCGATAAAAACTTTTTACGGCTTCCTAGGAACTTACCTCCCACACCATATACTCTTAATATCCTTCAACAGAGCAATCTCAAGCAATGCCTACTCCAGATCCATAAATGGCGACATAACAATAAATTGTTTTTCTAAGCATTTCTCAACATACCATTCTCTAAGCAAAAACTGATCCACACCTCCTCACCACCTTCCTGAAACCACACTGCTCTTCCTCAATCGATGCAACTGTAACATGCCTGCCACGTCTCTCAATCAATACCCTCACCACGTAATTTTTCCGCGGAATACTCAACAAACTATACCTCTGTAATTTGAACATTCAACTTTATCCCCTTTGCCTTTTGTACAAATGGCACTATGCATGCATTCTCCGCCAATTCCTCAATGCACTTCACCATGAAACATACATAAACTGAATATCCTTACCAACCAGTTAACAACACAGTCACCCCCTTTTTTTAATAAATCCACAGCAATACATCCAAACCCCCGCCTTTCCTCTCCGAAAAAGTTTCATTACCTCGTTCTCCTGTTTACCAAATTCATTTTCCCCTGACCCTCTCACTTTGCCACACTACCCTCGACCAAACACCCTATATCTGCCACTCTATCATCAGCACATTCAACAAGCCTTTTAAAATACTCACTACTCCATCTCCTCCGTCGCACTTCAAACCACTACGTGTTTGATTACCATCCTCATCTGCCCCCTTCTCCACACGATGTTCCCATTTGTTCTCCTTGTCTTACGCACTTTATTTACCTCCTTCCAAACATCTTTTCATTCTCCCTAAAAATAATGATACACTCTCACCCAACTCTCATTAACCATCCCTTTTCACCAGTAAGCACCTACTCTTGACCTCTTACTTGCCCCTTTCTTTTATACCTCTCCCAGTCATTTGCAACTATTTCCCTTCAAAAATCAACATCCAACCACTCACTACCCTTATCTAAACTTCACCACCATCCCACCTCTCTCCAGCCACAAACAATCATTTGCACAAGCCATCACTGCTTCCCTAAATACATCCCCAATTCCTCCTCTACTCCCCTTACGTCATTTGCTCCCGAACCTTTTTCCACATCTGTGCTCATTGCTCATGTACTATCCTCACACAAGTCTCCTTTCCAAGCACACTTTAACACTCACCACCTCTTCACCCAACATTTTCTCTTTTTTCTGAATCCTCTGCATATCTTTACATTCGCCTCCACAAGATTAATGATCAATTTGACCCCTCTACAGCACTTAACATCAAAAGTCTCTTTTTCACATGCCTATCAATCAACATGTAATCCAATAATGCTCTAAGGCAACTCTCCATTTACATATGTATACTTAGTATATCTTTCTTTTAAACCCAGCTAATCCCAATCACCATCCCCTTTTTCAGACACAAATGTCCAAGCTCTTTCACTAGTTCCATTACAACATTGAACATCCCTGTGTACACGCAATTGTACCCTCAACTGCCCCAAACATTACTACTCACCTTTGCATCCAAATCACCCCTCACGTAACCCACGGATCTCGGCGCATCAAGCTGCTACCAACACACACTCAGCTGCCTCCCCCCAAACAAAACCTGCTCTCTCGTGATCATTCTTCTCATGCCCAGGTGGCATATGCACACATAATCACCCATCTCTCTCAATCCACCTTTCAGTTTTCCAATAAAATCTAGAGTTTACTTTCTTCTGTTTCCCCTTTTAGAAGTTTAAAATGCAAGTAGGAGTGTTTCTAGCCTCCTGCTCCCATCCCCTTTAGTCGCCATCTACAACACGCAGGGACTGCGTGGGAAGTATCACATCGCTCCAAAACTCCCTTCAGTAGTGATACTCCTTCCTTTGCTCTTGTCCTCTCACCAACCCCTGACTTTACTCCCATAACATTCCCAAACCACTCTTCCCCTTTACCCTTCAGCTCGTTTTCACTCCCAGAGCCAAAATATCCAGGTTTCCTTTCCTCAAACATACTACCTATCTCTCCTTTTTACTCATCTGGTTTACATCCACACACATTTAGACACCCCAAAATCCCTGAGAATTCGAGGAGGATGACACTCCCTGCAGATGCCTCCTTCTTCTGTTTTTCCCCCTTTTTTAAAGTTCAAATACATTGAAGGGAGGTTTTCAGGCCGACCCGCTCCGTCCCCTTTAGTCGCCTTCTATGACACGGCGGGGAATGCGGGGAATATTCTTTCTCCCCTAATACCCTGGGATAATTATAACAATAATAATAATGATGGTCTGTGGAAGTATTAAGAATAATGGTGTGGGAGCAAGAATGTTAGAAGCATTGAAAAGTTTTTTATCAGGATGTAAGGCATGTGTACGTGTAGGAAGAGAGGAAAGTGATTCGTTCTCCTAGTGAATGTAGGTTGCGTCAGGGGTGTGTGATGTCTCCATGGTTGTTTAAAATTTGTTTAAGATGGGTGTTAGGGAGGTGAATGCAAGAGTTTTGGAAAGAGGGGCAAGTATGCAGTCTGTTGGGGATGACAGAGCTGGGAATTGAGAAGTTGTCGCTTGATGAAACAGCGCTGGGGTTGGATCCATTGAGAAACTACCAACTCCCGCAGAAGCTGGTGACTGAGGTTTTGGTAAAGTGTGTGAAAGAGGAAAGTTCAGAGTAAATGTGAATAAGAGCAAGGTTATTATAGTACAGTAGGGTTGAGGGTCAAGTCAATTGGGAGGTAAGTTGAATGGAGAAAAACTGGAGGAAGTAAAGTGTTTAGATATCAGGGAGTGGATGAAATGGCAGTGGATGGAACCATGAAGCGGAAGTGGAATCATAGGGTGGGGGAGGGGGCGAAAAAACCTGGAGCCCTTGAAGAATGTGTGGAAGTCGAGAACATTATCTGGAAAGCAAAAATTGTTATGTTTGAAGGCATAGTGTTCCAACAATGTTGTAAGGTTATGCGTGGCGTGGGCTATGGATAGAGTTTGCGCAGCGAGGATTGGATGTGCTGGAAATAGATGTTTGAGGACAATGTGTGGTGTGAGGTGTTTGATCGAGTAAGTTAACGTAAGGGTAAGAGAGATTTGTGGAAATAAAAAGCGTAGGTTGAGAGAGCCAGAATAGGGTGTACTGAAATGGTTTTGGGACATGGGAGATGAGTGAGGAAAGATTCTGACCAAGAGGATATATGTGTCGGAGGTGGAGGGAACGAGAGAAGTTGGGAGACCAAATTGGAGTGAGAAGATGGAGTGAAAAAAATTTGTTTGATCGGGCCGAACATGCAGGATGGTGAAAGAGGGCAAGAAATAGAGTGAATTGATCGATTGGTATACCGGGTTGACGTGCTGTCAGTGGATTGATCGGCATGTGAACATCTGGGTACACCATGGAAAGCTGTGTAGGTATGAATATTTGCGGCGTGGACGTAAGTATCTACAATGTGTAGGGGGTGGTTGATCCTTTCTTTCGTCTGTTTCCATGCGCTACCATCACAATAACGAGGAGACAAGAAAAAAAAAAAAAAAGATAATAATAATAATAATAATAAAAATAATCAGAAATAATAATAATAAAAAATAATAAGAATGATGATGATGATGCTCTGTGGAAGGTATTCAGATAATATGGTGTGGGATGCAAGTTGTTAGAAGCAGTGAAAATTTTTAACGGAGAATTGTAAGGCATTCTACGTGAAGGGTAATAGAGGAAAGTGATTGGTTCCATGAATTAGGTTTGCAGGGGTGTGTGATTTCCTCCATGGCTGAGTTTTAATTTGTTATGAAGGGGTCCGTTAGGGAGTGAATGCAAGAGTCTTGAAAGATGGGCAAAGTAATGCAGTCCTCTTGTGGATGAATAGCATTGGGAAGTGAGTCAGTTGTTGTTTGCTGAGGAATACAGCGCTGTGGCAGATTCCATGTGAGAAACTGCAAGAAGCTGGTGACTGAGTTTTGGTAAAGTGTGGTGGAAAGAAGAAAGTTGAGCGTTAATGTAAATTAGAGTAAGTTTTTAGGAATACAGTAGGGATGAGGGTTCAAGTCAATTGGAGATTAAAGTTTGAATGGAAAAAAACTGGAGGACGTAAAGTGTTTTATGATATGTGGGCTGGTTTGACAGCGGATTGAACCATGGAAGCTGAAGTGAGTCATAGGTGGGCGAGGGGGCGAAAATTCGGGGGGGCCTTGAAGAATGTGTGGAAGTCGAGAACATTATCTCGGAAAGCAAAAATGGGTATGTTTTGAAGGAATACTGGATCCGACAATGTTGTATGGTTGCGAGGCGTGGGCTTGGATAGAGTTGTTTGCCAGGAGGATAGATGTGCTGGAAATGAGATGGTTTTGAAGTACCAAAGTGTGGTGTGAGGTGATAGATCGAGTGAGTAACGTAAGGGTAAGAGAGTTGTGTGGAAATAAAAAGAGCGTGGTTGAGATAGCAGAATAGGGGTGTATTGAAGTGGTTTGGCACATGGAGGGAATGAGTGAGGAAAGATTAGCCCAAGAGGATATATGTTCTCGGAGGTGGAGGGAACTAGGAGAAGAGGGGACACCATAAATTGGAGGTGGATAAGATTGGAATAAAAAGATTTTGTGATGATTCGGGCCTGAACATGCAGGAGGGTTAAAGGAGGGCAAGGAAAGAAGAATTGAGCGATGTGGTATACCGGGGTTCGACGTGCTGTCAGTGGATTGAATCAAGGCAATGTGAAGCGTCTGGGGCAAACCATGGAAAGCTGTGTAGTTATGTATATTTTGCGTGTGTGGCCGTATGTATATACGATGTGTATGGGGGGGGTTGGGGCCATTTCTTTCGTCTGATTTCCTTGCGCACCTTCGCAAACGCGGGAGACAGTGACACAGTTTATAAGAAAAAAAAAAATATAAAATACTATAAATATAAAATATTGAGTGTATAGTATAAATTGCGTGTGTGGACGTGTATGTATAATAACCTGAGTATTGGGATGGGTTGGGCTATCTTCGTCTGTTTCCTTTGCGCTAATCTCGCTAACTGCAGGAGACAACGACAAAGCAAAATAAATAAAAAAAAATAATAATAATAATAAAATATGACTAATCCAATACACTATAAAAAGAAAGCACACACAATACACAAAAACATTGGGGTGATAACAAAGTCTTGCAGAAACTTTTGTTAAGGTGGGACATATTAAATTAAGTGATATCATTTGTCAGTTAACATGAATAAAGGATACCTGTGATTTCGTACCATTTACTGCCCTTGGAGGGACAGATTCAGCCTTGTGATCAATGATGGCAGAATTTTCCATTGCCGATGAGACAATTCCTTTTGGCGAACTGGTAACCGGTGGGAGCTACAAGTGCGGGGGAGGTAACTCTTTGGAGCATTGCTTCTTCTGAGATTTTTCTTTGGGACTTGGTGTATTACGCTGTGCTCCTCACTGCAATATTAAGATTTTAATAACTAAGGAGTACCTTGGAAGATAAATTATTTGGTTCACTATTTTTCCCTTTAAAAAAAATAGGTTAAACTTCTGAATGGAAAAGAAATTCTGATGCATTTAATATCTTCATATAGTGTATTTTGCAGAGCATGAAAATCCAACACAAGGTTTTTAATGTGCTCAATTCATTTATTCTTGTCTGCACCACTTTGGTTACAAGGTTCCAAAACTGAAAAAAAATTGTTATGGCAGTAAATATCACTTAATAATAATATGTTAGATACGTCTTTATACTGTACTAAAGAAGAACAGTAAAAGTACATTACTAATGGCAGAATACGCAGTTGATGTTTGCAGGCACTGAATTATAATAAAATCAGATGGGAACAAAGGGAACAATTTAACTAACCTACCTTTATGCTAATTTTAAGGGATGTCTTCTACCCCTACATCTCAAATGTGTGGCAGCACACTACAGCATCTGCATAATCATTTGCTTTATAATCACCTCCAGCAATATCAAGATTTACCACAACCTACTTTTAAAAAGCACACCAGAGGCTTGTTACAAATTCAAAACGTAACAAAACAATGATGATCAGTGTAATTATGCATGTTAAGAATGACTGCTATCATTTCATCCATTGATAACCAGTTTTCATCATGAACTTTTAGTTTATAACCTTTATCTGTATACATAGAATGATCTCACGTGAATACGTCATAAACATGCCGAACCTGCTACTTGTGGAGGAATTTTTGGTATCCTTTTGAGGACAAATCCTCTAAAATGACATTAGAATGCTTAAAATCAGTCAAAGAGGACAAGCAAGCTACAAATTTCTAAAAGCCACCTACAGGTGGTAGACCATTGATTCTGAACAGAAATTAAGGTGAGTATGTGTGTCTTGCGAGCATACAAACAAGCCAACTATTCTCCCTCTGTAAAAGACTTAACACACATCTACTATCTAAAACAGGTACATGGATACTAGGACTGGGAGTGCATAGAGCTCACGAATGTGAAAAGAATGCCAACCCTCTGTTGTGATTTAGACATGGGAGCTATGAGACCTGTCATGAAGACACATTAAGCTATGCTGCTCTTTCCTGCAAAATTCCTAAAGCCATAGAACCACTCGACAACAACAAAATGGATTATGAATTGTACTGGCTACCAAATGCTCCAGATAGTAGCATCCAGTTTGCACTGTGGCAAAGATAACCAATCTCAAACACTTCAAGATGCTGCTGCTGTCTTAAATTGATGTCCATCTAGTGATCAGATGACTCTCCCTAATATTCTTAATGTATGGGTATCTGTGATTATGCCATAATAATGTTTTATGCTGCTATGATACTGGACTGGGAGTAGCATAGAGCTCACATTGAGAAAAATGCCAACCTCTGCGTGATTAGACATGGTGAGCCAATGAACCTGTCCAGTGAAGTCACAGATAAGGTACTTGCACAGTCTTTGACAGCTTAATATTGCATATAATGTGTGATAATTTTTTTCCAGATTAAATGAGGGTTTAAGATATGGACTGACAGTGGTGGTGAGGGCACTATGTAAAAACAAGACAACTTTATAGTACAATGAAAAGTTTATGTTACGAAACTGGCTGAATGCTTTTCAGGTGGTGGTTATCATAACTTGTGATTACAGCCTTCATGACATATATCAACTGATAGTCCTATAAACCCAAAATAACCACCACCCATGCTAACCATGAAATGTGTGTGGATTCCCAGGTATAAGCATGTATGAATATATAAATGAAATCATCCTGGAAATAATTAATTCATGACTTTTATCTCCTACTCTACAGAATGTTAATGAAGTAGGGAGCAAATGTAAAAATTTAAAGTCTAAATGGATAGAAGAATTAGATAAGGAGGAATAGTAACTTACCTTCCTCATCATTGTCAGTCTCCTCTCACCTTTAAACATAGAATACTCGCATCACCATCCATCCCAGCCCATTTCAGCATTGTGGATCTTGATTTAGGTCTTGAATTAATTGTTCAGCTGTCTTACCACATACCACCCATTTGCCTTGTTGGCCCAGATACCGTATGATTGTAGATGGGATCATTAACAATTGGTAACCCTGTAAAGTATAAGATAATATGAATAAAGGGAATGAATTGTAGTCAAATTTTTTTGGCATGTGACATAATGCAAGAATGGGAGCTTTAGGAGGGTGTATTAAAAGTAACAAAATAAAGGGAATAATGTGACTGGAAGACCACCAGTGACATGTGAAATACAGTGGAAGATACTGAGGGAGAAATGTACTGAGAGAAATTTGTGGAATTATTATGCGAGGGAGGCATGTAAGGACAGGATAAGTAGAGGCTTTTGGCATAAGCCATCCCTTTGTTGGTAATTTCCTTTAGGGAATGGAGTTAGATATATAGATAGATAGATAAAGCATTAATAGACAGACAGACATACAGACAGAAGAGAGACATATTAATCTTAATCAATTACGTGCCACATATGTTATGGGAAAACAAAATCCATATCACAAGAAAGTTTTACTCTAAATTACTCTAAGATATTCATAGAAAAAAATGTTAATACCATATCCAATTTACCCAGATACTGCAGAAGAGACAACGAATTTGATGCATACTCCAGTATGGGGGGCATAACACTACTGAAGTCTTTGCCAATGTAAGAGAGAGTTGAAACTCTGTGCGACACCCTTCCCAGTGGGATGACCTTTGCACACACCAAACTTGTAGCTCACCACTTCTAATGGGCTCATTGCATTCAAGCAGGCTCACTGTTAAAGGAAATAAGTTCAAAAGAATATCATTAAATATAAATAACAAAATGAAACAGTAACTAAAAGATCCATAAAAATTGTCGTTTCTCAGAAAATTATGAAAAATGTTAAAGCAGGTTATAAAGGATAAACAAAAGCAGAATTTTTTTTTTTCTTCTATGCAAGTCTTTCATCTTTTCATGCTGAGATAAAAAATTAGGAGCCCAAATATACTGTGAAACTGAATGTATGGACGGTAAATTCTACTTTACACACTGGCAATGCTTGTCCTTTTATGATATTTTAATGTAAAATGGTTGGTCTGATTCCTGTATTGATTTGATGGCAATATATTTTTTACAGTCCCTTTCACCACTCCTTTTTTGCAACACTGTAGTGTCTAAAGTTAATCACATACTTTTAACAGATATTACAATAAGCAAGTTGCAACAGAAGAAGTAATGTCATAATGGTCAATTTCTGGCTTCTTCCCAGTAAATGTCTTTTTTCAATATACCCTACCTTCTTGCCCTATTTCATTCAGTTTTTCAATATACAATAAGTAGCTTGGTTATTTGCCTTTAAACCCATTAGCAGCCAGGGTCTTTAAGATCAATCAACAACAAGCTACATGACCACACAACTGAAAAATTCTTTCGGACCTACTTCAGGAAAAGGCATGAGAAGGTAGAGAGTTCCTCACAAATCTTACAACACTGTATCTTAATTTCTGTAAGAATCTGACCTTACACTAGCAATTGATACTGACATCCAAATAACTCGGAAAGAACTAAATTTGCTATGAAAAAAATGTGTTTTTTTTTTATCACCCATGTTTTGATCTTTTCATCCTCTCTTATGATTTTCATAATCACCACTCTGCTTTCCAAATCCTGAAGTGTCCAGTCATGAGGCACTGGCTCTATTGTTTAAATTTTACAGAATAAGTATAATCAAATACTGAGGTTTATTTTTCATCTACATTGGTAAATTTTTTCATGTTTGATAGTCTTTGAAACAATCCTCAAAAATATACCGAAATAAAATATATGGAGGCCTTGTCCACCCACCAACACCAAAATTGAAAAAGGCATGTAGAGGCACAAATATCATTTGCTTACCTCTCAATCTCCTTCTTTTTTACACTTTTTACCATTTACTCGCTGATGATCAGGAAACCAAACGTTTATCAAGTATAATAAAAATACTAATAATTATTTCTATTTCTATTTTGCTCTCTCGCTGTCTCCCACGTAAGTCGAGGTAGCGCAGGGAAACAGAACGAAAGAATGGCCCAACTAACCCCACCCCCACGATACACATGTAATATACATACACCGTCCCACACACGCAAATATAACATACCTATACAACTCAATGACACATACATACATAAACACACAGACATATACATTATACACATGACATTAAATTCATACTGTCAGCCTTTATTTATTCCCATCGCCACGCAGAATCGCCACACAGAATAACAACCCCCTCCCCCCTCATGTGTGGCAAGTAGTGCTAGGCAAAAACAACGATAGGCCCCATTACGATCACAACTCATGCTCGTAGCTCTTCATGTAATAATCACACGAAAACCAAAGCTACCCTTTCCACATCCATCCCCACAGAACTTTCCATGGTTTACCCAGACGCTACACATGACCTATTGCCCTGTTCAATCAATTGACAGCACATCGACCCCGGTATACCAACATCCATTCACAATTTACTCTATTCCTTGCACGCCTTTCACCCTCCTCATTTTCAGGCCCCGATCACTCAAAAACTTTTCACTCCCTCTTTCACCTCCAATTTTGGTCTCCCACTACTCCTCGTTCCCTATACCTCTGACAAATATATCTTTTGTCACTCTTTCCCACTCATTCTCTCCATGTGACAAAACACCTCTTCTGCACTCATCCATCCACAACTCTTTTAATATCCCCCCATCTCTCTTGACCCTTCCATTACTTACTCGATCAACACCTCACACACACATGTCCTCAAACAATCTCATTTCCAGCACATCCTCCCTCCTGCACAAAACCTATCCATAGCCCACTACCACGCAACCATAACACATTGTTTGGAACCACTATTCCTTCAACATACCCATTTTGCATCCGAGGTAAAGTTCTCAGACTATCCAACATTCCATCAAGGCTCCTAGAATTTTCGCCCCCTCCCCCACCCTATGATTCACTTCTGCTTCCAGGATCCATCCGCCTGCCAATCCAATCCACATATCTAAAAAAACTTTACTTCCTCCAGTTTTATCTCCATTCAAACTTACCACCCAATTGACTGTGACCCTACACCCTACTGTACCTAATGAACCATGCTCTTATTCACATTTACTCCTTAACTTCTTCTTCACACACGTTACCAAACTCAGTCACCAGCTTCTGCAGTTTTTCACATGAATCAGCCACCCAGCGCTGTATCATCAGTGAACAACAACTGACTCACTTACCAAGCTCTCCATCATCCAGAACAGACTGCATAATTGGCCACCTCTTTCCAAACTCTTGCATTCACCCTCCTAACACCCCCATCCCATAAACTAAATTAAACAACCATGGAAACATCACACCCCCCTGCCCCCAAACCTACAATCACTGAGAACAATCACTTTCCTCTCTTCCTACACGTACACATGCCTTACATCCTCGATAAAAACTTTTTCACTGCTTCTAACAACTTGCCTCCACACTCATAAATCCTTAATACCTTTCCACAGGAGCATCACAATCAACTCTTCAATATCCTTCTCCAATCCCATAAATGCTACATACAAATCCATTTGCTTTTCTAAGTATTTCTCACATACGATTCTCAAAGCAAACACCTATCCACACATCCTCTACCACATCTTAAACCACATACTGCTCTTCCAAATCTGATGCTCTGCACATGCCTCTCACCCTCTCAATCAATACCCTCCATATAATTTACCATAAAAACTCAACAAACTTATACCTCTTAATGTATGAGCACTCACTCTTATCCACCTTTGCCCTTGTACAATGGCAATTCAAGCATACCGCCAATCTTCAGCACCTCACCATGATCATACATAACATTAAATAACCTTACCAACCAGTCCAACAATACATTCACCCCCCTTTTTAATAAATTCCACTGCAATACCATCCAAACCTGCTTCGAAGCAACTTCTGTAAAGATTTAACTACCTCTTTTCAATTTACCAAATCATTTCCCTAACCCTCGCACTCTGCGCACCACCTCGACCAAACACCCTATATCTGCCACTCATCATCAAACACATACAACAAACCTTCAAATACTCACTCCACCTCCCTTCTCCACATCACCACTACTTGTTATCACCTCCCATTTGCCCATTCACTGAAGTTCCCATTTGCTCCCTTGTCTTATGCACGTTATTTTACCTCCTTACAAAACCTCTTTTTATTATCCCTAAAATTTAATGATACTCTCTCACCCTCCATCTCTCTTTTGCCCTCTTTTTTCACCTTTTGCACCTTCTCTTGACCTCCTCCTCTTTCTTTTTATACATCTCACATACCTTTGCATTTTATCCCCTGCAAGAAATCATCCAAAAAGCCTCTCTCTATTCCTTTAACTAGATAATCTTACGTCTTCATGCCCACCACCTACACAACCATTCTAATCAAAACCCACCTCCCACGCTTCTCATGCTAACTTCTTTTTTGCGCTAGCCATAATAAATATATATATATATATATACTATATATATAATAAATATATTTAATATATATATAATATAAAATTTAAATATTCTTTTACTTCTAATCAAACTTATTCGCAATTCCCCACCGCTTAGCGAGGTAGGCTTAAGGAACAGAGAACTTGGGCCTTTAAGGGAATATCCTCACCAGCCCCCTCTCTATCCTTCTTTTTGGAAAATTAAAAAAAATAATAAGAGGGGAGGATTCCAGCCCCCTGCTCCCTCCCCTTTTAGGTCGCCTTCTATCTCACGCAGGGAATACTGTGGTAATATTCTTTTCTTTCTCCCCCTATCCCCAGGGATAATATATATATATATATATATATATATATATAATATAATATATATAATATATAAATATCTTTCTTACTTTCAGATACTAATCGCTATTTCCCGCATTAGCGAGGTAGCGTTGAGAACAGAGGACTAGGGCCTTTGAGGAAATATACCTCAAACCTGGCCCCCTTCTCTGTTCCCTCTTTTGGAAAAAAAAAGAAAAAAAAAAGCGAGAGGGGAGGATTTCCAGCCACCCGCTCCCTTCCTTCTAGTTGCCTCTACAACACCAGGGAATACTGGGAAGTATTCTTTCTCCCATATCCCCAGGGAAAATAATATATATATATATATATTTATATATATTTTGAATTTTGCTTTGTCGGTCCTCCTCCGCTTTGCCGAGGTAAGAGCAAGGCAACACAGACGAAAGATATGGCCCTATCCACCC
>NW_027264892.1:0-9820 GCF_036320965.1 Panulirus ornatus
ACTGAGTTTGGTGACGTGTGTGAAAGAAGAAAGTTAAGAGTAGATGTGAATAAGAGAAAGGTTATTAGGTACAGGAGGGTTGAGGGTCAAGTCAATTGGGAGGTAAGTTTGAATGGATAAAAACTGGAGGAAGTAAAGTGTTTTAGATATCTGGGAGTGGATTTGGCAGCGGATGGAACCATGGTAGCGGAAGTGAATCATAGGGTGGGGGAGGGGGCGAAAATCCTGGGAGCCTTGAAGAATGTTTGGAAGTCGAGAACATTATCTCAGAAAGTAAAAATGGGTATATTTGAAGGAATAGTGGTTCCAACAATGTTGTATGGTTGCAAGGCGTGGGCTCTGGATAGAGTTGTGCACAGGAGGGTGGATGTGCTGGAAATGAGATGTTTGAGGACAATATGTGGTGTGAGGTGATTTGATCGAGTAAGTAATGTAAGGGTGAGAGAGATGTGTGGAAATAAAAAGAGTGTGGTTGAGAGAGCAGAAGAGGGTGTTTTGAAATGGTTTGGTCACATGGAGAGAATGAGTGGGGAAAGATTGACCAAGAGGATATATGTGTCAGAGGTGGAGGGAACGAGGAGAAGTGGGAGACCAAATTGGAGGTGGAAAGATGGAGTGAAAAAGATCATGCAGGAGGGTGAAAGGCGTGCAAGGAATAGAGTGAATTGGAACGATGTGGTATACCGGGGTCGACGTGCTGTCATTGGATTGAACCAGGGCATGTGAAGCGTCTGGGGTAAACCATGGAAAGTGTGTGGGGCCTGGATGTGTAAAGGGAGCTCTCGTTTCGGTGCATTATTACATGACAGCTAGAGACTGAGTGTGAACGAATGGGGCCTTTGGTGACTTTCCTAGCGCTACCTCGCACACATGAGGGGGGAGGGGGTTGTTATTCCATGTATGGCGAGGTGGCGATGGGAACAAATAAAGGCAGACAGTATGAATTATGTACATGTGTATATATGTATATGTCTGTGTGTGTGTATATATGTGTACATTGAGATGTATAGGTATGTATATTGTGTGTGTGTGGACATGTATGTATATATATGTGTATGTGGGCAGGTTGGGCCATTCTTTCCTCTGTTTCCTTGCACTACCTCGCTAACGCGGGAGACAGCGACAAAGCAAAATAAAATAAATAAATATATATATATCCCTGGGGATAGTGGAGAATGAATACTTCCCACGCATTCCTCATGTGTTGTAGAAGGCGACTTAAGGGGATAGGAGTGGGCGGCTGGAAACCCTCCCTTCCTTGTATTTTAACTTTCCAAAAGGGGAAAGAGAAGGAGTCATGCGGGGAGTGCTCATCCTCCTCGTAGGCTCAGATTGGGGTGTCTAAATGTGTGTGGATGTAACCAGGATGGGAAAAAAGCAGGGATAGGTAGTATGTTTTCGGAAAGGAACCTGGATGTTTTGGCTCTGAGTGAAACGAAGCTCAAGGGTAAAGGGGAAGAGTGGTTTGGGAATGTCTTGGGAGTAAAGTCAGGGGTTAGTGAGAGGACAAGAACAAGGGAAGGAGTAGCACTACTCCTGAAACAGGAGTGATGGGAGTATGTGATGGAGTGCAAGAAAGTAAACTCTAGATTGATATGGGTAAAACTGAAATTGAATAGAGAGAGATGGGTGATTATTGGTGCATATGCACCTGGGCATGAGAAGAAAGATCATGAGAGGCAAATGTTTTGGGAGCAGCTTAGTAAGTGTGTTAGTAGTTTTGATGCACGAGACCGGGTTATAGTGATGGGTGATTTGAATGCAAAGGTGAGTAATTGGCAGTTGAGGGAATAATTGATGTACATGGGGTGTTCAGTGCTGTAAATAGAAATGGTGAAGAGCTTGTAGATTTATGTGCTGAAAAAGGACTGGTGATTGGGAATACTGGTTTAAAAAGAGAGATATAGATAAGTATACGTGTGTAAGTAGGAGAGACGGCCAGAGAGCGTTATTGGATGTGTTAATTGATAGGCGCGCGATAGAGAGACTTTGGATGTTACTGTGCTGAGAGGTGCAACTGGAGGGATGTCTGATCATTATCTTGTGGAGGTGAAGGTGAAGATTTGTAGAGGTTTTCAGAAAAGAAGAGAGTGGTGAGAGTAAGTGAGCTTGGGAAGGAGACTTGTGTGAGGAAGTACCAGGAGAGACTGGGTACAGAATGTAAAAAGGTGAGAAATAAGGACGTAAGGGGAGTGGGGGAGGAATGGGATGTATTTAGGGAAGCAGTGATGGCTTGTGCAAAAGATGCTTGTGGCATTAGAAGTGTGGGAGGTGGGCAGATTAGAAAGGGTAGTGAGTGGTTGGATGAAATAGTAAGATTATTAGTGAAGGAGAAGAGAGAGGCATTTGGACGATTTTTGCAAGGAAATAATGCAAATGACTGGGAGATTTATGAACAAAAGAGGCAGGAGGTCGAAGAGGAAGGAGCAAGAGGTGAAAAAGAGGGCAAATGAGAGTTGGGGTGAGAGAGTATCATTAAATTTTCGGAAAATAAAAGGATTTTTTGGAAGGAGGTAAAGAAAAAGTGCGTAAGACAAGGGAACCAATGGGAACTTCAGTGATGGGGGTTAATGGGGAGGTGATAACAAGTAATGGTGATGTGAGAAGGAGATGGAGTGAGTATTTTGAAGGTTTGTTGAATATGTTTGATCATAGCGTGGCAGATATAGGGTATTTTGGTCGAGGTTGTGTGCAAAGTGAGAGGGTTAGGGAAAATGATTTGGTAAACAGAGAAGAGGTAGTAAAAGCTTTGTGGAAGATGAAAGCCGGGAAGGCAGCGGGTTTTGATGGTATTGCAGTAGAATTTCTTAAAAAAGGGGGTGAGTATATTGTTGACTGGTTGGTAAGGTTATTTAATGTATGTATGTCTCATGGTGAGGTGCATGGGGATTGGCGGAATGCTTGCATAGTGCCATTGTACAAAGGCAAAGGGGGTAAAAGTAAGTGCTCAAATTACAGAGGTATAGGTTTTTTGAGTATTGCTGGGAAATTATATGGGAGGGTATTGATTGAGAGTGTGAAGGCATGTACTGAGCATCAGATTGGGGAAGAGCAGTGTGGTTTAAAAAGTGGTAGAGGATGTGTGGATCAGGTGTTTGCTTTGAAGAATGTATATGAGAAATACTTAGAAAAGCAAATGGATTTGTATGTAGCATTTATGGATTTGGAGAAGGCATATGATAGAGTTGATAGAGATGCTCTGTGGAAGGTATTAATAATATATGGTGTGGGAGGCATGTTCTTAGAAGCAGTGAAAAGGTTTTATCGAAGATGTAAGGCATGTGTACGTGTAGGAAGAGAGGAAAGTGATTGGTTCTCAGTGAATGCAGGTTTGTGGCAGGGGTGTGTAATGTCTCCATGGTTGTTTAATTTGTTTATGGATGGAGTTGTTAGGGAGGTGAATGCAAGAGTATTTGGAAAGAAGGGCAAGTATGCAGTCTGTTGTGGATGAGAGTGCCTGGGAAGTGAGTCAGTTGTTGTTTGCTAATGATACAGCATTGGTGGCTGATTCGTGTGAGAAACTGCAGAAGCTGGTGACTGAGTTTGGTAAAGTGTGTGAAAGAAGAAAGCTGAGAGTAAATGTGAATAAGAGCAAGGTTATTAGGTACATTAGGGTTGAGGGACAATTCAATTGGGAGGTAAGTGTGAATGGAAAAAACTGGAGGAAGTGAAGTGTTTTAGATATCTGGGAGTGGATTTGGCAGCGGATGAAACCATGGAAACGGAAGTGAATCATAGTGTGGGGGAGGGAGCGAAAGTTCTGGGAGCGTTGAAAAATGTGTGGAAGTTGAGAACATTTTCTCGGAAAGCAAAAATGGGTATGTTTGAAGGAATAGTGGTTCCAAGAATGTTATATGGTTGCAAGGCATGGGCTATAGATAGAGTTGTACGGAGGAGGGTGGATGTACTGGAAATGAGATGTTTGAGGACAATATGTGTGAGATGGTTTGATCTATTTAGTAATAATAGGGTAAGAGAGATGTGTGGAAATAAGAAGAGTGTGGTTGAGAGAGCAGAAGAGGGTGTTATGAAATGGCTTGGTCACATGGAGAGAATGAGTGAGGAAAGATTGAACAAGAGGATATATGTGTCAGAGGTGGAGGGAACGAGGAGAAGTGGAAGACCAAATTGGAGGTGGAAAGTTGGAGTGAAAAAGATTTTGAGTGATCGGGGCGTGAACATGCCGGAGGGTGAAAGGATTGCAAGGAATAGAGTGAATTGGAACGATGTGGTATACCATGGTCGACGTGCTGTCAGTGGATTGAACCAGGGCATGTGAAGCGTCTGGGGTAAGCCATGGAAAGTTGTGTGGGGCCTGGATGTGGAAAGGGAGCTGTGGTTTCGGTGCATTATTACGTGACAGCTAGAGACTGAGTGTGAACGAATGTGGCCTTTGTTGTGTTTTCCTAGTGCTACCTCATGCACATGAGGGGGGAAGGGGTTGTTATTTTATGTGTGGTGGGGTGGTGATGGGAATGAATAAAGGCAGACAGTATGAATTATGTACATGTGAATATATGTATATGTCTCTGTGTGTATATATATATATATATATATATATATGTATACGTTGAGAGGTATAGGTGTGTATATGTGCTGTGTGGACGTTTATGTATATACGTGTGTATGTGGGTGTGTTGGGCCATTTCTTTCGTCTGTTTCTTTGCGCTACTTCGCTAACGCGGGAGAGAGCGTCAAAGGAAAATAATTAAATAAATAGAGTAAATATATATATATATATACACACACACACACACACACACACACACACACACACACACACACACACACACACTCGCACTTACACACACACACACACACACACACACACACACACACACACACACAGGGAACTTTTGCAGAACACAGGTTCATTGAGCAAAGTTTTGCTTTATTGACATCTGAGTTTTAGGGAAATTTTGGTCAAGTGGATGCATGATATGTAATGTGCATGTGAACATGAGGTCGTGGCTGAGTGTTGGGTGGAAGCTATTCTTGTTTGTTTAATCAGATGAAAAGGTGCTTAGGATGTATATAGCATTTATTAGGAATAGGTCTTTTAAGTATACTTTGAAAATTGTATTCAAGCATGTTTATTGATAGATTGATGAAAGTGACAGAATAAGGGGGTCTTGGTAAAGGTAGGGGATCAGATTTTTTTGGTACAGATGACTTTGGAAAAGTATCTGGGAAAAGATAAGAAGTTGTAAGCAGCTTATATGGATATGGAGAAAGCATATGACAAAGTTTAGTGGAATGCTTTATGGGATTTGTTGGGGATATGTCTTTCCCAATAGCTATAACCTGGCACATATTAAAAGATTGGTTTTTCCACTTCCTCCAGAATTTATAAGTACATATCCCTTGTCTCTTCTTCTACCTTAAGTAATCCTCTTATTTCAATTATGGCCTACCCTTAATGTGGACTTTTGTCTCTGACTAGAGCCTCCTATATAAAAAAAAGAAAAAAAAATGGCCAGAAACGTTTAAAAAGGATATTACTTTGGAAAGTTTGACAAACTATTCACTCCACCCCAATCTCTCTCCACCAACACCTTCCTCAGTGCCTCGTCACCAGCATTCTCAGTAAGAATCATTGAATGTCCTCTGATTAACCAGTGAAATCATGATGCTAGATTGTGTGTTATAGTGATGGTAAGCAAGGGGTATTGTGTAAGGTCTGTACACAAGAATGAGATTGGAGAAATTTTTAGTTTGGAATGTTGCCCCCTCTTTGTAACTTGGGTTACAGTTACTGCATTATACAGTCCCCACCTCTTCAAATCTTTCAGTACATGTGTTGTTATGTCTCTGTTGATTCTCAATTTTCTGTCTCCTTTCTACACTTTCGGTGTTACGAGTTTTGGTTCTTGAATTTTTGTTTGTATAAATCTACACATCTTTTTTCTAACACTATGATTCATATAATACCAAATATCTGTTCAGGCTGGGTTTTGAGTGCCTGTGCTTACATTCATCTTTTCACATGTAAATTTGATATTTGTCATATTTGTAGCAAACTTTTGGGTGAACTTTTTCACACCTGTCCTTCAGAACATCTGGATGATTAGACTTGCATAAATTGAAGATCTTGCATCTGTCACCTAAGTATTGTCTGCATGTGCTATTATCTTTCATCACACTTGCTATTGCCTTTTCGTTTTCTTTGCTTTCTCTTTTCCATTTTTCTTTTATCCTTTAAGTTTGTTCTTTTGGTTTTATTTCTCACACATTTGTCAGTTACATCGGGTGTCATATTTTGTCCTTAATTTGACTTATTCTCATTTTTGCCACATTTCTCTTCACTTCATTTATGTTTTGTACTGTATGTCTTCTCATTATTGCTGTTGTAATTCTTTTGTGCAATTATATTTTGTCTTTCATTTGCCTTTTGTATATTTTTTACTACAGCTCCACTCTGTGTTTCATTGTCATTTCCTTGTCCCATATCAATTTCATTGTTTTCATCTTAAGATCTTTTTCTCCTTCCTTGTCTGTTCTGTACATTTTGCAGACATTTGGTTTTATATACATGTATTACAGTGCCACAGATAACCACTGATCTTATAATGTATTTCCATAGTTTGACTTCTATTTTTCTGTCTCACAGTCATCACATATTGTTTCTGGTATTATATCCCTGTCAAATACATACCATATTCTACATTTTCCACATATGCTAAGAAGACAGTACTTGATTTGCTAAATTATCCCTGTACAGATTTTTTGTTTTTTTATTTAGTTAACTGTAATATTCATTTACTGATCTGTATACCTAATTGCCATGGCAATCCATACCAATCTCTTGAGATTGTCTCTTTCAGTCATTTTGCTTATTGTGTCCTCAGTTTTTAATTTTATGCCATGTTTGTAGCTACTAATGAATCTAGTTACTTCAGTGTCTTTACAAGAAATTGAAATCTTCCTTTTTCAGTATACTAGTGGGAATATATGTTTTGTGACCTATTAGTCTAGTTTCTATTGCCTTTTGGATTCATACTGACTTCTTGAGTATGTTTGCAACAGACATATCTTCAGGTTTCAATTTGGTACTGTGTTAGTAGCAACTTTTAAGTGTAATACCTCAATATATTTACTCAAAATTGCTTCATTTGTTTTTGATGTATTTGCTACAATCTTTGTTTTCTAATTGGCTTTTGGATTCTAACCAGCTTCTTGATATTGTTTGCGTCAGCCATTTTGCTTATTATGTCCTCAATTTTCGATTTGCTACCACATGCATAGCAACTTATCAGTTTACCTACTTCAGTATCTTTTTTAAGAAATTGGTAAAGTATTAATAATTTCTCCTCGTTCCCTCCACTGCTGACACATATACCCTCTTTGTCAATCTTTCCTCACTCATTTGCTCCATGTGACCAAACCATTTCAAAACACCCTCTTCTGTTCTCTCAACCACATTCTTTTTATTACCACACATCTCTCTTACCCTTTCTTTACTTACTCGATCAAACCACCTCACACCACATATTGTCCTCAAACATCTCACTTCCAGCACATCCACCCTCCTCCGCACAACTCTATCTATAGCCCACGCCACACAACCATATAACATTGTTGGAACCGCTATTCCATCAAACATACCCATCTTTGCTTTCCAAGATAATGTTCCCGACATCCACACATTCATCAACACTCCCAGAACTTTCGCCCCCTCCCCCACCCTATGATTCACTTCCGCTTCCATGGTTCCATCCACTGCAAAATCCACTCCCAGATATCAAAAACACTTCACTTCCTCCAGTTTTTTTCCATTCTAACTTACTTCCCAATTGACTTGTCCCTCAACCCTACTGTACCTAATAACCTTGCTCTTATTCACATTTACTCTCAACTTTCTTCTTTCACACACTTTATCAAACTTGGTCACCGGCTTCTGCAGTTTCTCACTTGAATCAGCCACCAGCGCTGTATCGTCATTGAACAACAACTGACTCACTTCCCAAGCTCTCTCATCCCCAACAGACTGCATACTTGCCCATCTTTCCAAAACTCATGCATTCACCTCCCTAACAACTCCATCCATAAACAAATTAAACAACCATGGAGACATCACGCACCCCAGCCGCAAACCAACATTCACTGAGAACCAATCACTTTCCTCTTTTCCTACACGTGCACATGACTTACATCCTCAATAAAAACTTTTCACTGCTTCTAACAGCTTACCTCCCACACCATATATTCTTAATACCTTCCACAGAGCATCTCTTATCAATTCTATCATATCCCTTCTCCAGATCCATAAATGCTACATACAAATCCACTTGCTTTTCTAAGTATTTCTCATACATTTTTTAAAGCAAACACCTGATCCACACATCCTCTACCACTTCTGAAACCACACAGCTCTTCTCCAATCTGATGCTCTGTACATGCCTTCACCCTCTCAATCAATACCCTCCCATATGATTTCCCAAGAATACTCGACACACTTATACCTCTGTAATTTGAGCACTCACTCTTATCGCCTTTGACTTTGTACAATGGCACTATGCAAGCGTTCCGGCACTCCTCAGGCACCTCACCATGAGTCATACATACATTAAATAATCTTACCAACCAGTCAACAATACAGTCACCCCCTTTTTTAATAAATTCCACTGCAATACCATCCAAACCTGCTGCCTTGCTGGCTTTCATCTTCCGCAAAGCTTTTACTACCTCTTCTCTGTTTACCAAATCATTCTCCCTAACCCCCTCACTTTGCACACCACCTCGACCAAAGCACCCTATATCTGCCACTCTATCGTCAAACTCATTCAACAAACCTTCAAATACTCACTCCATCTCCTTCTCACATCACCACTACTTGTTATCACCTCCCCATTAGCCCCCTTCACTGAGTGAAAAAGATTTTGAGTGATCGGGGCCTGAACATGCAGGAGGGTGAAAGGCGTGCAAGGAATAGAGTGAATTGGAGCGATGTGGTATACCAGGGTCAACATGCTGTCAATGGATTGAACCAGGGCTTGTGAGTCGTCTGGGGTAAACCATGGAAAGTTGTGTGGGGCCAGGATGTGGAAAGAGAGCTGTGGTTTTGGTGCATTATACATGAGAGCTAGAGACTGAGTGTGAACGAATGTGGTCTTTGTTGTCTTTTCCCAGCGCCACTTTGTGCACATGCGGGTAGAGGGGGTTTTCATTTCTTGTATGGTGGGGTGGCGACGGGAATGAATAAGGGCAGATAGTATGAATTATGTACATGTGTACATATGTATATGTCTGTGTGTGTATATATATGTATACATTGAGATGTATAGGTATGTATATGTGCGTGTGTGGATGTGTATGTATATACATGTGTATGTGGGTGGGTTGGACCATCCTTTCATGTGTTTCCTTGCGCTACCTCGCTAACGCGGGAGACAGCGACAAAGTATAATGAAATTAATAATAATATATTTATTATATTTATTAAGTCAATTGGGAGGTGAGTTTGAATGGAGAAAAACTGGAGGAAGTGAAGTGTTTTAGATATCTGGGAGTGGATCTGGCAGCGGATGGAACCATGGAAGCGGAAGTGGATCATAGGGTGGGGGAGGGGGCGAAAATTCTGGGGGCCTTGAAGAATGTGTGGAAGTCGAGAACATTATCTCGGAAAGCAAAAATGGGTATGTTTGAAGGAATAGTGGTTCCAACAATGTTGTATGGTTGCGAGGCGTGGGCTATGGATAGAGTTGTGCGCAGGAGGATGGATGTGCTGGAAATGAGATGTTTGAGGACAATGTGTGGTGTGAGGTGGTTTGATCGAGTGAGTAACGTAAGGGTAAGAGAGATGTGTGGAAATAAAAAGAGC
>NW_027264893.1:0-9026 GCF_036320965.1 Panulirus ornatus
TAAATGTACGTTAGGTTTGTGCAAACCATCATTGAAACTCAAACTTTTGATTTAGAATTGTAATGAAATTGCGAACTTTTAACTCTGTCAAATTACAGCTATTGTACAAAATGATTTACTTAATTGACAAATTTTAATGTCACTTAATTTAACGATATCCTTTGTGGTTCATCTCTGAAACACAAACCTTTAAACTTTGTCTCTAGAACTGAACACAACCATTAAGTTTCATAACTGGAATGGAAATTTGAATAATCTATCTAAATTCGTCATATAACGCGAACTTTTAAATCCTTCCATTCAGTTGGGCCGTTACTTGCCTGGTTGCCATTCATAATATGTCCTTTTATATTGTATGTTGACTACGCTCTCATCCATTCGTCATTTGGATCGTCTCACTGATATTCCATTCATAAACTTCATTCCTAAAGCTTATTTTTGACCGCCATGTTGTTTCCTTAAGGTATATAATTCTTTGTGTATTTAATAATAGAAGATTCAATGATATTTCTCGTGGTAATGGAATTAGAGTTAATAATGCCATCTCAGTTATTAACTCTAACTCCAGCACCACGAGAAATATCATTGAATCATCTATTTCTGAATACACAAAGAATTATAATCTTAATATTAGTGATGGTCTATACAAATTGGATAACTTTAATGCTGATAAAATGTGTAAACAATTCACCTTCTTGTCCACATAATAAGTTTATGATACGCTTGTTGTCTGTCTTGGACAATCACATGTTTACCATATGGCGTCCTAGCTACGTCTCTTCGTTGTATATCAACTGACTGTTATATTTCTCTCTTGTGTCTCCCTTGATGATGTGAGTTTTACACGAAAGTGCACTTGGGAACTTATCGTGTTTCATTTTCCCCGTGTACTCAAAGGAATATACTTGATCACGTGCAAAATTGTGATCCTTTCCAATATATATATTTTTTTTTTTCTTTCTTTTAAACTATTCGCCATTTCCCGCGTTAGCGAGGTAGCGTTAAGAACAGAGGACTGGGCCTTTTTTGGAATATCCTCACCTGGCCCCCTCTGTTCCTTCTTTTGGAAAAAAAAGAAAAAACGAGAGGGGAGGATTTCCAGCCCCCCGCTCCCTCCCCTTTTAGTCGCCTTCTACGACACGCAGGGAATACGTGGGAAGTATTCTTTCTCCCCTATCCCCAGGGATAATATATATATATATATATATATATATATATATATATATATATATATATATATATATATATATATATATATATATACGAATAAAGTGTATATGAACGCGCACCTTCATAGAACATACAAAGCTCCATCAGCCAGGATCCCAGGGGTCCCAGGTCCGATCCTGGCTGATGGAGCTTTGTATATGATAAACAAGTAAATTTCGTCAAAGACATCTCTCTTTTCTTAACGCTGCCTCGCAAAGATTTTCATTAATTCAAATTGAAGAAACAGACGTATTTTTCTTTTGTCTGGTTAGCTCAGTGGTAGAGCGTGAGTCTCACACACTTAAGGTCGTGGGTTCGAGACCCACACCAGACATAGTTTTTGCCTTTTTCTTGTTTCATTTTGTCCGCATCACATGTGTGCAACATTCAGTATGTTCGTCCAACGTTATAGTGAAGATCTTCACAATGAATTGGGGTTTTCGACCTTATCTGAAAGGGTCAGGTCCACCAAGACGTCCTTGAAATCTTCCAGAAGCTTCTGGCGATCCTCCTCCAACTGCTGGGCACATCAGAGTTAACATGGGCCGGACATCGGTTGTGGAACGACTTAATCTGCTTCCGGTAGTTAGCAGGGATGATAATGAGGGCTCTGACCTCATACCAGGTCAGCTTAGTTCTAGTCGATTGCTTAGTTCCAGTCTATTGCTTAGTTCCAGTCTATTGCATAGTTCCAGTCTATTGCTTAGTTCCAGTCTATTGCAACGACAATAAAAAATTAAAACATTTCTTCGTGGAAAATTGAGAGGAAAACACGACAGCAACATGGAGATTTACCCTGTGGTTATTTTGCCGGCTAGTCGGCAACGGTCGGTCAAACACTATTTTGCCGTGGTAATCTCAGTGCTTCATATAATACTATGTCACAAAATATGTTCTTGGGGGCGTAGCTCAGTGGTAGAGCACTCGCTTGGCATGCGAGAGGTCCCGGGTTCAAACCCCGGCGCTTCCATTTTTTATTTGGGAAATTCATTGTTTTCAGTCTTGTCTATATATATATATATATATATATATATATATATATATATATATATATATCGTCCGATCAGGGAAGTTAAGCAACGTTGGGTCTGGTTAGTACTTGGATGGGTGACCGTCTGGGAACACCAGATGCTGTTATCCCTGGGGATAGGGAAGAAAGTATACTTGCCTCGTATTCCCTGCGTGTCGTACAAGGCGACTAAAAGGTTAGGGAGCAGAAGGCCGGAAATCCTTTACTCTCATTTTCAATTTTCCAAAAGACGGAACAGAGAAGATATAAAGATATTGTAAAGATGTAACTAATATAAGATATAAGAATGATTGGAAGATACGGATGTAGCTGAAACAAGGAGTAATGAAGATTAAGGGGCAATGAAAATTATTCTGTGGTGAAGATGAATGTATATGTTGAGATTTTGTAACGAACATCAAGAAGTAATGATAATGATGAGAGTGTAGTGAAGATGAGGGTTTAGTTGGGGAGTGGTGACAATTGCCTTTACAATGATACTAAGGAGGTAACACAATGAGGAACACAAACTTTCCAAAGCTACGTTCAAGTCAGACTTTGAACTAAGTTCGGTAAACAGAAGGATGATGTTAAGATGAGAGTGTAGTGAAGAAGAGTATAGTGATGATAAGGATATTGTCAAGATAGGTTGTAGTGAAGATACGAATGTAGTAGAGATAAGGGTTATTAAAGAGTAAAGTTTATTCAAAATGATTATGTAGTGAAGATAAGAACTACTCTTAATGAACATCAGGGAGTGCAATGATGATGGTATGGTAGAAATAACGGTGTAGTGAAGAAGAGGGTATAGCGAAGATATCATTAAGTAAAAATAAGCTAATAGTGAAGATACACGTTGGTGAATATGAGGTAGTAGTAAACTTAACCTTGTTGACCTGACCCCCCAAATCCACCAAACTGCGTTCAAGGGCGGATCCAAGGGCAACCGAAGAGGCTATTTCTCTGTGTATTGTTAGTGGTGGTGGTGTGTGTAGGTCTGTGTAATCATCTATTTGCACTGTATTAGGAGGGAGGTTTACACACGTGGGCCCCGTGTAAGTACGTTGTTTGTGTGAGCGGGTAAAATCTAAAGCCTTCCTTGAAACCAGCTTAGTCAAGATAAGGTCATATGAAGATGAGGTTGTAGTGAAGATTATAATAGGCCTTGCATTGTGAAGATAAAGGGATTAAGGAGAGGAGATATAGTGAAGAAGATTATAGTGAACACAAAAGGATTCAAGCTACGTGCAGGGTCGGCCTACGGGCTCAATTGAACTTACATTTTAGGTCAAAGGCATCACCAGTACACCCCGGCTAGCCTTAAAGTTTATCCGTGTACACACACACACACACACACACACACACACACATATATATATATATATATATATATATATATATATATATATATATATATATATATATATATATATATATATATATATATATATATATATATATATATATATATATATATATATATATCCTTCCTTCTTTTGGAAAATAAAAAAAAGAAAAAAAAAAAAAACGAGAGGGGAGGATTTCCAGCCCCCCGCTCCCTCCCCTTTTAGTCGCCTTCTACGACACGCAGGGAATACGTGAGAAGTATTCTTAATCCCCTATCCCCAGGTGAGGATATTCCAAAAAAGGCCCAGTCCTGTGTTCCTAACGCTACCTCGCTAACGCGGGAAATGGCGAACAGTTTAAAAGAAAGAAGAAAGATATATATATATATATATATATATATATATATATATATATATATATATATATATATATATATATATATATATATATATATATATATATATATATATATATATATATTTACATATATATATATATTATCCCTGGGGATAGGGGAGAAAGAATACTTCCCACGTATTCCCTGCGTGTCGTAGAAGGCGACTAAAAGGGGAGGGAGCGGGTGGCTGGAAATCCTCCCCTCTCTTGTTTTTTTTTTTAATTTTCCAAAAGAAGGAACAGAGAAGGGGGTCAGGTGAGGATAATCCCTATAAGGCCCAGTTCTCTGTTCTTAACGCTACCTCGCTAACACGGGAAGTGGCAAATAGTATGAAAGAATATATATATATATATATATATATATATATATATATATATATATATATATATATATATATATATATATATATATATATATATATATATTGGAAAGGAAATGCCTTAATGAATAAGTGATGCCAAGATGTGTCCTACCTCAACGATTGTTGCAGCTGTCTGGTCGACCATTTCACCAATTCCAAAGCGTCATTTTAAAGAAACACATTGAATTAAAGAAACTTGCAATGGAGGAGACTTTTCACATTACAAGAGAGAAGAAACTTGCCTTTCAAATGGCAATACCGACATATTGGAAGAACCGGATGTTGAACTATTGCTATGATAGATTAAGGAATGAAAGCAATAGGCTACAAAATGACACTAAATTGTAAGTTGGACCATCTTATTAATAACAGCGACTGGACTAAGAACACAAACCCTTCTTTTGTGATAAACCTGTCTGATAAACAACTAGATAAAGATTCCTTGTGTGCATTAGGCTCTGGATTAAGTTTTGTGTGCTCTAACAGGGAAGCCATCTGTGTAGATGTCACATAGTCTTTTTGTAATCTAGAGAAATACAGTAATTTAAATAGTGATGAAATTAATATCTGTAAGATTTAGTGTATGCCAGTTTGTCAAAACCAGTGGAATCTAGTTGCCCTAAAAGATTTATAAGAGCTATTAACACCTTAAAAGAAGACAAGGATATAAATATTACTAAAGCAGATAAGGCTACCACTGTTGTGATTTTAGGCAAAGTAACTTTTTATCTAAATTGAATTTTCTTTTAAATGATGACACAACATATTCTGAACTCAGTAAAAATCCCTTAGAAGCAGTTAATTCCCATTTCAATAAAGAAATGAAGGTGCTGTTGAAAGGTAATGGTTCTCTCATCAAAAGTTTGTCATCTTTGTCCCCTTCATGCTCATATATGTATGGACTTATCAAAACACGTAAACAGAATTTTCCAGCAAGACCTATAGTGAGTTCAGTAGGCTCCATCACATATAAATTATCAAAATGTTTAGTTTCCTTATTAAGCTCTTTAGTGGGTAAGGTATCTAATTCTAATATCATGAACAATGTAGATTTAGTCAACAAGCTAAACAATATCAATATTAATTTTGATTTCAAACTAGTTAGCTTTGATGTTTCCTCACTTTTCACTAAAGTTCCAGTTGATGACCTTTTAGAATATTTATTTGATGTCTTGGATGATATTCATTTATATGTTTCAAAGTCTAATTTTATTGAACCGATAAAATTGTGTATAAAAGACTGTGTATTTCAATTTAATGGAGATTATTATGCTCAAAAATTTGGTATGGCAATGGGTAACCCTCTTTCACCTGTACTAAGTAATCTTTGTATGGAATTTTTTAAAACAAAATTACTAAAGAATATCTTACCTTCTAATGCAATTTGGTTTAGGTTTGTAGATGATGTTCTTTGTGTTTGGCCAACAAATGAAAATTTACAAATATTTCTCCCCTTACTTAACAATTTAGCAACTTTCATCAAATTCACTTTAGAAAATGAAAATAATGGTATGTTACCATTTTTAGATTGCATGATCCATAGACAAGGAAACAAGTTTAAGTTTAGCATATACAGAAAACCCACCAATGTATGCTCATATATCCATTATTACTCATCTCAACATGACAGAGTTAAATTATCATCATTTCAATCTATGTTCCTAAGGGCATTACGTATTTGCAGTCCAGAGTTTATTGATGTGTTTGAGAAGATATATTCTATTGAATCTAAGTTAAATTACCCTAGATCTTTCATTGATAAATCCCTTAAGTTAGCAAAGAAATCATTTTATAGAGTTGAGCCCAAACCTCCCATTGACACCAAGAATCTTTTAGTTCTCCCTTTTAATAATAATTTCACTTTGCTTCCCATGTTGCTTAAATCCTTTAATGTAAATGTTGCCTTTAGCAACAATAATACTTAAAGAATATCTTAATCAGGAATTCACCAGAAAATTCTCTTGGTTGCATCTATAAAGTTCCTTGTGAAACTGTGATAAATTTTATGTTGGTCAGACTGGTAAGGATCTTTCTGTTAGACTTAAGCAACATAGATATAGTATAAGAACGGGACAAGAATCAAATGCCTTGTTTAATCATGTTAAAAACTATGATCATTGTATTGACTGGAGTAACGCCATCTCAGTTGTTAACTCTAACTCTATTACCAAGAGAAATATCATTGAATTTTCTTTTATTGAATACACAAAGAATTATAATCTTAATATTAGTCATGGTCTGTACAAATTAGATAACTTTATTGTTGATAAGATTTGTAAAATGATAAGTTTATGAACGCTCGTTGTATGTTTTGGACAATCACATGTTTACCAAATGGCGTCCTAGCTCCGTCTCTTCGATGTATATCAACTGACTGTTATATTTCTCTCTTGTGTCTCCCCTGATGATGTGATTATTACACGAAAGTGCACTTGGGAGCTTTTCGTGTTTCATTTTCCCCGTGGACTCATAGGAATATATATATATATATATATATATATATATATATATATATATATATATATATATATATATATATATATATATATATATATATATATGTATATATATATATTTTCTTTTTTTTTCATACTATTCGCCATTTCCCGCCCCAGCGAGGTAGCGTTAAGAACAGAGGACTAGGCCTCTGAGGAAACATCCTCACCCGGCCCCCTTCTCTGTTCGTTCCTTTGGAAAATTAAAAAAAGAAAATGAGAGGGGAAGATTTCCAGCCTCCCGCTCCCTTCCCTTTTAGTCGCCTTCTACGACACGCAGGGAATACGTGGGAAGTATTCTTTCTCCCCTATCCCCAGGGATATATATATATATATATATATATATATATATATATATATATATATATATATATATATATTTTTTATATTTTTTTATTATACTTTGTCGCTGTCTCCCGCGTTTGCGAGGTAGCGCAAGGAAACCGGTCGAAAGAAATGGCCCAACCCCCCCCCATACACATGTATATACATACGTCCACACACGCAAATATACATACCTACATATGTAGATATATATATATATATATATATATATATATATATATATATATATATATATATATATATATATATATATACATAAATATATATATATATATATATATATATATATATATACGAATAAAGTGTATATGAACGCGCACCTTCATAGAACATACAAACCTCCAACAGCCAGGATCGAACCTGGGACCACTTGTGCAAGAGGCAGGCATGCTAACCGCTAGGCTAAGGGACTGTATAATAGGAAACAACTATTCGAAATACTAACTACTCGAATACCCTTCGTCTCACAATGGTGAGCAACGGGGTCTATCGGTTGTTTCCGAACAGAACACATAGCCAGCTGATAGCGTTTTACCGAACCTGACTGTACAACGCGGAGTTATATGGATACGAATAAAGTGTATATGAACGCGCACCTTCATAGAACATACAATCCTCCAACAGCCAGGATCGAACCTGGGACCCCTTGTGCAAGAGGCAGGCATGCTAACCGCTAGGCTAAGGGACTGTATAATAGGAAACAACTATTCGAAATACTAACTACTCGAATACCCTTCGTCAGTCAGGTTCGGTAAAACGCTATCAGCTGGCTATGTGTTCTGTTCGGAAACAACCGATAGACCCCGTTGCTCACCATTGTGAGACGAAGGGTATTCGAGTAGTTAGTATTTCGAATAGTTGTTTCCTATTATACGGTCCCTTAGCCTAGCGGTTAGCATGCCTGTCTCTTGCACAAGGGGTCCCAGGTTCGATCCTGGCTGATGGAGCTTTGTATGTTCTATGAAGGTGCGCGTTCATATACACTTTATTCGTATTCATATAACTCCGCGTTGTACAGTCAGGTTCGGTAAAACGCTATCAGCTGGCTATGTGTTCTGTTCGGAAACAACCGATAGAACCCGTTGCTCACCATTGTGAGACGAAGGGTATTCGAGTACTTAGTATTTCGAATAGTTGTTTCCTATTATACAGTCCCTTAGCCTAGCGGTTAGCATGCCTGCCTCTTGCACAAGGGGTCCCAGGTTCGATCCTGGCTGTTGGAGGTTTGTATGATATATATATTGTTACGAATTCAATACTTATTCAGGCCAGGTCGCCAGTAACATATCTGTTACAAATACTACTGACCCTTGTCTTGCAAGGGCGTTATAGGTTTGTTGTTTCACAACGGGATAACACAATAATAAAGTTATGGGATTGAATTAAAGACCAGAATTACATTAAATCTACTTATAATGAAAGAATTCAAGTGTACAAAGATAGGTACATAAATCAAGCATGAAACATTTACGTTAACACTGAACATAAGTCAATATTCCAGATAAGATTTCAAGCCAGGAGTTCTCTTTCTTGTGACAGTTACGCTTGACGTGACTCAATTAACTTCATCGTTACACTTATCTAAACCTGATGTAACACAGTAAACACTTAGCTAAATCTGATGTAACACAGTAAACACTTAGCTAAATCTGATGTAACACAGTAAACACTTATACCACAACACTCGTTATAGCAGTAACGGCTTATAGCACAGCAGGGCTTACAGGCTTACAGGTTTACAGGCTTACAGGCTACAGGCTACAGCAGGGGACACCACCCACCTCGCTGGGCTTCAGAGAAAGGAATCAAGTCTCAGCGGGTGTTGTGGGTACCAGAAGACAAGCGTTCGCCCTTGCTGCTATA
>NW_027264894.1:0-7009 GCF_036320965.1 Panulirus ornatus
TTTCTATGAACTAAAGTCAAAATTACATCCTGGTTGAATAATCTTTTTTTAATCTCATATACATTTGACATCCTTTCTCTAATGTTTGATATCATCATACATTTAAATATGAGCTGAATCAGTACAATCCCAACCATATACCGGTGTCAAGTCCCTGAGTGAGATATCTGGGTCCAGGTTTGCCAACTGATAGATGTTCATTACAAATTGGAAAATTTGTTCATGAAAAAACAGTTGGTAATGGAAAAATTGTGATTTTGACTACTTGGTGATGAAAGGCCCATATTTGGTAATGAAAGATACCCTGAATGCGAGAAGTATACTTTCCATTTCTCAGTAATTACTACTTTGTAGATTCATCACACTTTCAATTATATCCAGATATTGGTGATATACAAGGGACAGAGGATAGTAAGTACTTTCAGAAAGACAGAAACCAAAATGCAATATTGATGATATACAAGTGACAAAGGACAGTAATACATCAGACAGACAGAAACCAAAATGCAATATTGGTGTATACAAGGGACAAAGATAGTAATATTCATACAAATAAAACCCAAACTGACATGACTACCATATATTAAGGATACACACAACCCTTGTCAAGAATGTGGCAAGCACTTGAAAATAACTACAGGAGCTGGGGGGGGGGGCTAGAAACCCTCATTCATGTATATTTAACTTTTGTAAACGGGGAAAAACAGAAGAAGGAGTCATCCCTCCTCGAAGGCTCAGATGGGTTTCTAAATGTGTGTGGATGTAACCAAGATGAGAAAAAAGGAGAGATAGGTAAGGGTATGTATGAGAAAGAACCTGGATGTTTGGCTCTGGGTGAAACTAACTCAAGGGTAAAGGGGAAGAGTGGTTTGAAGGGAATGTCCTTGGGGAGTAAAGACAGGGTTAGTTGAGAGGAAAGAGCAAGGACGGAGTAGCACTACTGAACACAGGATGGTGGGAGTATGTGAAAGAGTGTAAGAACGTAAACTCCAGATTAGTAATTGGTAAAACGAAAGTGGATGGAGAATGAGATGGGTGATTATTGGTGCAATAGCACCAGGGCACATGAGAAGAAATAACATGAGAGGAAAGTGATTTGAGAAGCAGCTGAGTGAGTGTGTTAGTATTTTTTGATGCACAAGACCGGTTTATAGTGATGGGGGTGAATTGAATGCAAAGGTGAGTAATGTGGCAATTGAGGAATAATTGGTGTACATAGGTGTTCATGCTGAAAATGGAAATGTGAAGAGCTTGTAGCTTTATGTGCTAAAAAAAGGACTGGTGATTGGGAATTCCATGGTTTTAAAAGAGAGATATACATAAAGTATACTTATGTAAGTAGGAGAGATGGCCAGAGAGCATTATTGAATACATGTTAATTGATAGGCGCGTGAGAGAAGACTTTTGGATGTTTTAATGTGCTTGAGAGGTGCAACTGGAGGGATGTCTGATCATTATCTTGTGGAGGTGGGAGGTTTTTCAGAAAAAGAGAGAATGTTGGGGTGAAGAGATGGTGAGAATAGTGAGCTTGAGGAGACTTGAGTGATGAAGTACCAGAGAGACTGAGTACAGAATGGAAAAAGGTGGAACAAAGGAATGGTATATGTATTTGGGAAGCAGTGATAGCTTGTGCAAAAGATGCCTTGTGGCATGAGAAGCGTGGGGAGCTGGTGCAGATTAGAAAGGGTAGTGAGTGGGTGGGATAAGAAGTAAGATTATTAGTGAAAGAGGAGACAGAGCGTTTGGATGATTTTTGCAGGGAAATAATGCACATGAGATGGAATGTAAAAAAGAAAGAGGCATGAGGTCAAGAGAAAGGTGGCAGGAGGAGAAAAAGAAGGCAAATGATGAGTTGGAGTGATAGATAACATTAGATTTTGTAGGGAGAATAAAAATAGATCTGAAGGCGGTAAATAAAGTGCTAAGCAAGGGAACAAATGGGAACATCAGTGAAAGGGGCTAATGGGGAGGTGAAAACAAGTAGTGGTGAAGTGATATGGAGATGAGTGAGTATTTTGAGGTTTATTGAATGTGTTTTGATTCTAGAGTGGTCACATATAGGGTGTTTTGGTCCGAGGTGGTGGGTGCAAAGAGAGAGGGTTAGGGAAAATGATTTGGTAACAAGAAGAGGTCGTAAAAGCTTTGCGGAAGAATGAAAGTCAGCAAGACAGAGGTTTGGGATGGTATTGCATTGGAATTTTGAAAAAGTGGGGGACTGATTGTTGATTGGTTGGGTAAGAGGTTATTTAATGTATGTATGAAGGTGAGTGCCTGAGGACGGGCAAAATGCAACATAGTGCCCCTTATACTAAAGGCAAATGGGATAAGAGTGAGTGCTCAAATTACAGAGAGTATAAGTTATGTTTGATTATTCCTGGGAAATTATATGGAGGGTATTGATTGAGAAGGGGTGAAGGCTGTACAGAGCATCAATTGTGGAAGAGCCGTGTGGTTTCAGAAGTGGTAGAGATGTGTGGATCAGGTGTTTTGCTTGAAAAATATATATGAGAAAATACTTAGAAAAGACAAATGATTTTGTAATGTAGCATTTATGGATCTGGAGAAGGCATATTGATAGAGATGATAGAGATTCACTGTGGAAGTATTAAGAATATATGTTGAGGGAGGTAAGTTGTTAGATAGCAGTGTACAGGTTTTAATCGAGATGTAAGGTTTGTGTATGTGTAGGAGAGAGGAAAGTGAGTGTATCTCAGAGAATGTCGGTATTGCGGCAGGGGTGCGTGATGTCTCCATGTTTGTTTAATTAGGTGTATGGATGGGGCTGTTTTGGGAGGTGAATGCAAGAGTTTTGAAAGAGGGGCAATTATGCAGTCTATTGTAAATGAGAGAGCCTAGGGAAGTGGAGTCAGTTGTTGTTCCACTGATGATACAGCGCTGGTTGGCTGATTCGCGAGAGAAACTGCAGAACTGTGACTGAGTTTGGTAAAATGCGTGAAAGAAGTATTCTGAGAGTAAATGTAAATAAAGCAGGTTATATAGGTACAAGTAGGGTGAGGAACAAGTCAATTGGGAGTAAGTTTGAATGGAGAAAAACTGGAGGAGTGAAAGTGGTTTTAGATATAGGAGTGGAACTGGCAGCGATAGGAAATCCCACCCATTAAGCTGAAGTGAGTCATAGGTGGGGAAGAGGGCGAAAGTTTCTGTGGGAGCAATGAAAAATGTGTGGAAGTCGAGAACATTATCTCGGACAAGCAAAAATGGTATGTTTGAAGGCAACAGTGGTTCCAACAATAATATAAGTCTTGCGAGGCATGGGCTATAGATAGAGTTATGCAGAGGAGGTGGTGGATGGGCTGGAAGTGAGATGTTTGAGGACAATATGTGGTGTGAGGTGGTTTGATTCGAGTAAGTAATGAAAGGGAAAGAGAGATGTGTGTTTATATAAAAAAAATGTGGTTGAGAGAGCAGAAAGGGTTTTTTGAAATCTTATGGTCACATGGAGGATAATGAGTGAGGAAAGAATGACAAAGAGGATATATATGTCAGAGGTGGAGGAACGAGAGAACGGGAGACCATATTGGAGGATGAAAGAGGAGTAAAAAGATTTTGAGTGATCAGGCCAGAACAAGCAGGAGGTGAAAGGAGTGCCAAAGAATAGAGTGAATTGGAACGAGGGTATACCGGGTTGATGTGCTGTCAGTGGATTGACCCAGGCATTGACGCAACTGGGGTAACCATGGAAATTTCTGTGGGGCCTGGATGAAAGGAAAGTGAGCAGTAGTTTTGGTGCATATAATGACTGCAGAGACTGAGTGTGAACGAATGTGGCCTTTGTTGTCCTTTACCTGATGCTACCCCCGTGCACATGGGGGGGGAAAGGGGTTTTTCATTTCACGTAAGGCGGGGTTTACTGTCTGTGTGGTATAATATGTATACTTTTGAGATATATAGGAAATTTATATGGTGTGTGTGGACGGGGTATGTATATACTTTTTTAATACAATAAAGGCATATGAAGGCGCCCCTTTCATAAAACTTTACAAACCCCAACGGGCCCAGGAATCAAACCCCGGGACCCCTGGGGCAAAAAGGAGGAATACTATCCTCGGGGCCCCTTAGCCTAGGGGTTTAACTTTCCCCGCCTTTTTTTTTTTTTTTTTTCACAAGGGTGCCGGGTTCGATTCTGGCTTTTGGGAGGCTTGTAGGAACATGCGTATGTGGGGGGGGTGGCCATTTTTTTCTTTTTTGTTTCTTTGCGCAAACCTCGCTAATGCGGGAAACACCCAAAAAGGGAAAAAATAAAAAATATATATAATATATATATATATTTAATATATATAATAATATAATATATATAAATATAAAATTAAAAATAAATTTTATAAAATTTTATAAAATTTATAATAAGGCGACAAGAGGGGATGGGAGCGGGGGTCAGAAACCCTCCCCCCTTGTTTTTTTAACTTTCTAAAATGGGAAACAAAGAAGGAGTCACGCGGGGAGTGCTCATCCTCCTCGAAGGCCCCAAAACTGGGGGTGTCTAAATGTGTGTGGTTTAAACCCCAAAAAGTAAAAAAAAAGGAGAGATAGGAGTATGTTTGGGGAAAAGGGAAAAGGGGGTTTTTTGGGGCTCTGAGTGAAACGAAGCTAAAGGGGAAAAGGGGGGAAAGGGGTTTGGGTGTTTTGGGAGTAAAGTCAGGGGTTTGTGAGAGGAAAAAGACAAGGGAAGGAGTAGCACTAAATCCTAAACAGGGGTTTGGGAGTATTAAAGAATGGGAAGAAAGTAATTTTTCGATTAAAAAGGGTTAAAAAAATGAAAGTTTAAAGGAGAGAATGGGTGATTAAAATTTGGGGCATATGCCCAGGGGATGAGAAAAAAAATCCCTGAAAAGGGAAATTTTTTTTGGGGGCAGCGAATGAGTGTGAAAATGGTTCGATGCCAAACCCCGGGGTTTTAGTGATGGGGATTTGAATGCAAAAGGGGAGTAATGGGCAGTTGAGGGAAAAATTGGGGAAAACATGGGGTGTTCAGTGTTGTAAAAAGGAAAAGGGGGAAGAGCTTGTAGATTTATGGGGCTGAAAAAGGACCGTGATTGGGGAAAACCTGGTTTAAAAACCCAGATATATTTAAGTTTTACGAAAAGGGAAGTAGGGGAAAATGGCCAAAAGGGGCGTTATTTGGTTTAAAATTTTAATTTAAAGGCACGCAAAAGAAAGAAATCTGGGGTGTTAATGGCCCGAGAGGGGCAACTGGGGGGGTCTGATCAAATTTTCTTGTGGAGGTTAAAAAGGGGAAGATTTTTTATGGGGTTTTTAGAAAAGAAAAAGTGAATGTTGGGGGGAAGAGGGGGGTGAGAGAAGTGGCTTGGGAAGGGGACTTGTTTGAGGAAGAAACCCGGAGAGACTGAGAAAAGAATGGGAAAAAAAGGTTTTAAAAACAATGGAAAAAAAGGGGGGTGGGGGGGGAAGGGGGTGTATTTTAGGGGAAACAGGATGGATTGGGGCAAAAAATGCTTTTTTGGGGGATAGAAGATGGGAGGTGGGGGTTTGGGTTTGAAAAGGGGGAGTGAGTGGTGGGAAAGAAAAAGTAAGATTTTTTAGTGAAAGAGAAGAGAGAGGCAAATTTTGGGTGATTTTTTCAGGGAAAAATGCAATTGATTTGGGGAAAGTATAAAAGAAAGAGACAGGGGTCCCAAAAAAGGTGGAAAGGGGGAAAAAAGAGGGGAAATGAGATTTTGGGGGAAAAAGTAAAAATTTAAAATTTTTGGGGGAATAAAAAGAAAGCTCTGGGGAAGGGGGTAAATAAAGGGCGGGAAGAAAAAAGGGAGCAAATTTGGGGGCTTCAGTGGAAGGGGGCAAATTTGGGGGGTAAACAAGTAGTGGTGGTGAGAAAGAGATGGAAAAGTATTTTTAAAATTTGGGTTGAATGTGTTTTTATGAAAGATTTGGGAGATATAGGGGGTTTTTTGGGCGAGGTTTGGGGTCAAAAATGAGAGGGTAGGGAAAATTTTTTGGGAAACAAGAAGAGGGATAAAAGCTTTTGGCGGAAGATGAAAGCCGGGAAGGGACAGGTTTGGGTGGTATTGCAGGGAATTTAAATTTAAAAAAAGGGGGGACTGAATTATTGACTGGTTGGGAAGGTTATTTTAAAGTATGTATTACTCATGGTGAGGTGCCTGAGGAATTTTGGGGGAATCGTGCATGTGCCCTTGGGACAAAGGCCCAAGGGGATAAGAGTGAGTGCCAAATTTGTTTTGGGGTGGACGGGATTATAAAACATGTGTAGGGGGTGGGTTGGGCATTTCTTTCGTCTGTTTTCCTTGCGCCTACCCCTCGCAAACGCGGGAGACAGCGACAAAATATATATATAAAAAGAAATATATATATATAATATATATATAAATATTAATATATATATAATATAATATTAAATATATATAGTATATATTTATATACCTTTTCTCTGGTACAGAGAGAAGAGGTAATTGAAGCTTTCCGAAGAATGAAAAGCCCACAAGGCGTTGGTTTTGGTTATGTTGTTGTGGAATTTATCAAAAAAAAGGGTGAGTGTGTTGTTGACTAGTGGTGAGATATACAGTATAAATAATGGTTCATGGTGAAGTGCCTTAGGATTGGCGGAATGCATGTATAGTGCCGGTGTACAAAGGCATAGGGAATAAAAGTGAGTGTGCAGATTTCAAGGAAAAGTTTGCTGAGTATCCTGAGGAATAATACGGAGGATATTGATTGAGAGGGTCAAGTCATGACAGAGCATCATGTTGGGGAGGGAGCAGTGTGGTTTCATAGTGGTAGAGAATGTGGTGATCAGGTTTTGCTTTGAAGAATGTATGTGAGAAATACTTAGAAAAGCAAATGGATTTGTATGTAGCATTTATGGATCTGGAGACAGGTGTATGATGGAGTTGCTAGAATGCTTGTGGAAGGTCAATTAAGAGTAAAAATGGAGTGGGAGGTAAGTTGGCTAAACAGCAGTGAAAAGCTTTATCGAGGATGTGAAGGTATATGTACGATTAGGAAGAGAAGAAAA
>NW_027264895.1:0-6631 GCF_036320965.1 Panulirus ornatus
CAACATCTCATTTTCAGCACATCCACCCTCCTCCGCACAACTCTATCCATAGCCCACGCCTCGCAACCATATAACATTGTTGGATCCATTATTCCCTCAAACATATCCATTTTTGCTTTCCGAGATAATGTTTTCGAATTCCATACATTCTTCAAAGCTCCCAGAATTTTCACCCCCTTCTCCACCCTATGATTCACTTCCGCTTCCATGGTTCCATCCGCTGCCAAATCCACTCCCATGTATCTAAAGCATTTCACTTCCTCCAGTTTTTCTCCATTCAAACTTACCTCCCAGTCGACTTATCCCTCATCCCTACTGTACCTAATAAACTTTCTCTTCTTCATATTTACTTTCAACTTTATTCTTTCACACACTTTTCCAAACTCAGTCACCAGCTTCTGCAGATTCTCACACGAATGAGCAACCAACGCTGTATCGTCAGCGAACAACAACTGACTCACTTCCTAAGCTCTCTCATCCACAACAGGCTGCATAATTGCCCTTCTTACCAAAAGTCTTGCATTCATCTCCCTAACAACCCCATCCATAAACAAATTAAACAACCATGGAGACATCACACACACATGCCGTAAACCTACATTCACTGAGAGCCAATCACTTCCCTCTCTTCCTACAAGTAGAAATGTATTACATCCTCGATAAAATCTTTTCACTGCTTCTAACAACTTGCCTCCCACACCATATATTCTTAATAACTTCCAAAGAGCATCTCTATCAACTGTACCATATGCCTTTTCTGAATCCATAAATGCTACATACAAATCCATTTGCTTTTCTAAGTATTTCTCACATACATTCTTCAAAGTAAACTCCTGATCCACACATCCTCTACCACTTCTGAAACCAAACTGCTCTTCCCCAATCTCATGCTCTGTACATGCCTTTACCCTCTCAATCAATACCCTCACATATAATTTACCAGGAATACTCAACAAACTTACACCTCTGTAATTAGAACACTCACTTTTATCCCCTTTGCCTTTGCACAATGGCACTATGCAAAATTCCGCCAATCCTCAGGCACCTCGCAAGGAGTCATACATACATTAAATAACCTTACCAACCAGTCAACAATACAATCACCCCCTTTTTTAACAAATTCAACTGCAATACCATCCAAACCCGCTGCCTTGCTGGCTTTCATCTTCCGCTAAGCTTTTACTACCTCTTCTCTGTTTACCAAATCATTTTCCCTAACCCTCTTACTTTGCACACCACCTCGACCGAAACACCTTATATAACCCACTCTATCATCAAACACATTCAATAAGCCTTCAAAATACTCATTCCATCTCTTTCTCACATCACCACTACTTTTTATCACCTCCTCATTAGCTCCCTTCACTGAAGTTCCCATTTGTTCCCTTGTCTTACGCACTTTATTTACCTTTTTCCAAAACATCTTTTTATTTTCCCAAAAATCTGATGAGACTCTCTCACCCCAACTCTCATTTGCCCTCCTTTTCACTTCTTGCACCCTCCTCTTGACCTCCTGCCTCTTTCTTTTATACATCTCTCACTCATTTGCATTATTTTCCTGCAAAAATCGTCCAAATGCCTCTCTCTTCTCCTTCACTAATAATCTTACTTTTTCATCCCAACACTCACTACCCTTTCTAATCTGCCCACCTCCCAAGCTAATCATGCCACAAGCATCTTTTGCTCAAGCCATCACTGTTTCCCTCAATATATCCCATTCCTCCCCCACTTCCCTTCCGTCTGTTGTTCTCACCTTTTTCCATTCTGTACTCAGTCTCTCCTGGTACTTCCTCACGAATGTTTCCTTACCAAGTTCACTTACTCACACCACTCTTTTCGCCACAACATTGTTTCTTCGTTTCTGAATATCTCCACAAATCTTCACCTTAGCCTCCAGAAGATGATCAGACATCCATCCAGTTGCACCTCTCAGCATATTAACATCCAAAAGTCTCTATTTCGTGTGCCTACCAATTATTATGTAATCCAATAATGCTCTCTGGCCATCTCTCCTACTTACATACGTATACTTATGTATATCTCTCTTTTTAAATCAGATATTCCCAATCACCAGTCCTTTTTCAGCACATATATCTACAAGCTCATCACCATTTCCATTTACAACACTAAACATCCTATGTACACCATTTATTCCCTCAACTGCTACATTACTCAATTTTACATTCAAATGCACCATCACTATAGCCCGGTCTCTTGCATCAAAACCACTAACACACTCAACCAGCTGCATATGCACCAATAATCACCCATCTCTCCATCAACTTTCAGTTTTACCCATATCAATCAGGAGTTTACTTTCTCACACTCTATCACATACTCCCACCACTCCTGTTTCAAGAGTAGTGCAACTTCTTCCCTAACTTTTGTCCTTCTCGAACGCCTAACTTTATTCCCAAGACATTTCGAAACCACTTTTCCCCTTTACCCATGAGATTCGTTTCACTCAGAGCCAAAAAATACAGGTTCCTTTCCTCAAACATGCTGCCTATCTCTCCTTTTTTCTCATCTTGGTTACATCCACACACATCTAGATATCCCAATCTGAGCCTTCGAGGAGGATAGGCACTCCCCGCAAGACTCATATATATATATATATATATATATATATATATATATATATATATATATATATATTTTTTTTTTTTTTTTTTTTTTTTTTTTTTTTTCTGCTTTGTCGCTGTCTCCCGCGTTTACGAGGTAGCGCAAGGAAACAGACGAAAGAAATGGCCCAGCCCACCCCCATATTCATGTATATACATACACGTCCACACACGCAAATATACATACCTACACAGCTTTCCATGGTTTACCCCAGACGTTTCACATGCCCTGATTCAATCCACTGAAAGCACGTCAACCTCGGTATACCACACCGATCCAATTCACTCTATTCCTTGCCCTCCTTTCACCCTCCTGCATGTTCAGGCCCCGATCACACAAAATCTTTTTCACTCCATCTTTCCACCTCCAATTTGTTCCCCCACTTCTCTTCGTTCCCTCCACCTCCGACACATATATCCTCTTGGTCAATCTTTCCTCACTCATTCTCTCCATGTGCCCAAACCATTTCAAAACACCCTCTTCTGCTCTCTCAACCACGCTCTTTTTATTTCCACAGATCTCTCTTACCCTTACGTTACTTACTCGATTAAACCACCTCACACCACACACTGTCCTCAAACATCTCATTTCCAACACATCCACCATCCTGCGCACAACTCTATCCATAGCCCACGCCTAGCATCCATACAACATTGTTGGAAACACTATTCCTTCAAACATACCCATTTTTGCTTTCCGAGAAAATGTTCTCGACTTCCACACATTCTTCAAGGCTCCCAGAAATTTCACCCCCTCCCCCACCCTATGATCCACTTCCGCTTCCATGGTTCCATCCGCTGCCAGATTCACTCCCAGATATATAAAACACTTTACTTCCTCCAGTTTTTCTCCATTCAAACTTACCTCCCAACTGACTTGACCCTCAACCCTACTGTACCTAATAACCTTGCTCCTATTCACATTTACTTTTAACTTTCTTCTTTCACACACTTTACCAAACTCAGTCACCAGCTTCTGCAGTTTCTCACAAGAATCAGCCACCAGCGCTGTATCATCAGCGAACAACAACTGACTCACTTCCCAAGCTCTCTCCTCCCCAACAGACTTCATACTTGCCCCTCTTTCCAAAACTCTTGCATTCACCTCCCTAACAACCCCATCCATAAACAAATTAAACAACCATGGAGACATCACACACCCCTGCCGCAAACCTACACTCACTGAGAACCAATCACTTTCCTCTCTTCCCCATACGTACACTTGCCTTAATCCTCAATAAAAACTTTTCACTGCTTCTAACAACTTGCCTCCCACACCATATATTCTTAATACCTTCCCCAGAGCATCTCTATCAACTCTATCATATGCCATCTCCAGATCCATAAATGCTACATACAAATCCATTTGCTTTTCTAAGTATTTCTCACACACATTCTTCAAAGCAAACACCTGATCCACACATCCTCTACCACTTCTGAAACCACACTGCTCTTCCCCAATCTGATGCTCTGTACATGCTTTCACCCTCTCAATCAATACCCTCCCATATAATTTACCAGGAATACTCAACAAACTTATACCTCTGTAATTTGAGCACTCACTCTTATCCCCTTTGCCTTTGCACGCATTCCGCCAATCCTCAGGCACCTCACCATGAGTCATACATACATTAAATAACCATACCAACCAGTCAACAATACAGTCACCCCCGTTTTTAATAGATTCCACTGCAATACCATCCAAACCTGTTGCCTTCCCGGCTTTCATCTTTCGCAAAGGTTTTACTACCTCTTTTCTGTTTACCAAATCATTTTCCCTAACCGTCTCACTTTGCACACTACCTCGACCAAAACACCCTATATCTGCCACTCTATCATCAAACACATTGAACAAACCTTCAAAATACTCACTCCATCTCCTTCTCACATAACTACTACTTGTTATCACCTCCACATTTGCGCCCTTCACTGAAGTTCCAATTTGCTCCCTTGTCTTACGCACTTTATTTACCTCCTTCCAAAACATCTTTTGATTCTCACCAAAATTTAATGATACTCTCTCACCCCAACTCTCATTTGACCTCTTTTTCACCGCTTGCACCTTTCTCTTGACCTCCTGTCTCTTTCTTTTATACATCTCCCACTCAATTGCATTTTTTTTCCTGGAAAAATCGTCAAAATGCCTCTATCTTCTCCTTCACTAATAATCTTACTTCTTCATCCCACCACTCACTACCCTTTCTAATCAACCTACCTCCCACTCTTCTAATGCCACAAGCATCTTTTGCGCAATCCATCACTGATTCCCTAAATACATCCCATTCCTCCCCCCCACTCCCCCTACTTCCATTGTTCTCACCTTTTTCCGTTCTGTACTCAGTCTCTCCTGGTACTTCCTCACACAAGTCTCCTTCCCAAGCTCACTTACTTACATATAAATATTTTTTTTTTTTTTGCTTTGTCGCTGTCTCCCGCGTTTGCGAGGTAGCGCAAGGAAACAGACGAATGAAATGGCCCAACCCACCCCCATACACAAGTATATACATACGTCCACACACGCAAATATACATACCTACACAACTTTCCATGTTTTACCCCAGACGCTTCACATGCCTTCATTCAAGCCACTGACAGCACGTCAACCCCTCGGTATACCATATCGCTCCAATTCATTCTATTCCTTACCATCCTTTCACCCTCCTGCATGTTCAGGCCCCGATCACACAAAATCTTTTTCACTCCATCCTTCCACCTCCAATTTGGTCTCCCTCTTCTCTTCCTTCCCTCCACCTCCGACACATATATCCTCTTGGTCAATCTTTCCTCACTCATTCTCTCCATGTCCCCAAACCATTTCAAAACACCCTCTTCTGCTCTCTCAACCACGCTCTTTTTATTTCCACAAATCTCTCTTACCCTTACGTTACTTATTCGATCAAACCACCTCACACCACACATTGTATCAAAACATCTCACTTCCAGCACATCCATCCTCCTGCGCACAACTCTATCCATAGCCCACGCCTCGCAACCAAACAACATTGTTGGAACCACTATTCCTTTAAACATACCCATTTTTGCTTTCCGATATAATGTTCTCGACTTCCACACATTCTTCAAGGCCCCCAGAATTTTCGCCCCCTCCCCCACCCTATGATCCACTTCCGCTTCTATGGTTCCATCCGCTGCCAGATCCACTCCCAGATATCTAAAACACTTCACTTCCTCCAGTTTTTCTCCATTCAGACTCACCTCCCAATTGACTTGACCCTCAACCCTACTGTACCTAATAACCTTGCTCTTAGTCACATTTACTCTTAACTTTCTTCTTCCACACACTTTACCAAACTTAGTCACCAGCTTCTGCAGTTTCTCACATGAATCAGCCACCAGCGCTGTATCAACAGCGAACAACAACTGACTCACTTCCCAAAGCCTCTCTTCATCCCCAACAGACTTCACACCTTGCCCCCTCTTTCCCCAAAACTCTTGCACTCACCTCCCTAACAAAGCAACCCCATCCATAAACAAATTAAAACAACCATTGAGGAAAACACACACCCCTGCCGCAAACCCTACATTCAGTGTGAGAACCAATCACTTTCCTCTCTACCTACAACGTACACATGCCTTACAATCCTCGATAAAAACTTTTCACGCTTCTAACAACTTGCCTCCCCACCATATATTCTTAATAAACCTTTCCATAGAGCATCTCAGTCAACTCTATCATATGCCTTCTCCAATCCATAAATGGTCATACAAATCTATTTGCTGTTTCTAAGAATTTCTCACCGATACATTCTTCAAGCAAACACTAATCCACACATCCTCTACCCAACTTCTGAAACCACACTGCCTTTACCCCAACTGTACATGCCTTCACATTCTCAATCAATACCCTCCCATATAATTTAACAATATTATTTAAAATTTAAGTAAAAACAAACAAAAAAAATATAAAAAAAAAAGTAAAAAAACCTATTACAGGAATACACAACAAACTTATACCTCTGAAATTTGAGCATAATAATATATATATATATATA